>NC_054387.1:28128505-28428505 GCF_017654675.1 Xenopus laevis
CCCACAGCATCATGGAACCTCCACCAAATTTGACAGTAAGTAGCAGGTGTTTTTCTTGGAATGCAGTGTTCTTCTTCCACCATGCAAAGTGCTTTTTGTTATGACCAAATAACAAAATTTTTGTATCATCGGTCCAAAGCACTTTGTTCCAAAATGACTATGGCTTGTCTAAATGAATTTTTGCATACAACAAGCGACTCTGTTTGAGTGCAGAAAGGGCTTCTTTCTCATCACCCTGCCATACAGATGTTCTTTGTGCAAATTGCGCTGAATTGTAGAATGATGTTCTTGCCGGTCTTTGGAAGTGATCTATAGGGTTCTCTGTAACCATTCTCCCAATCCTCCGCATATGCCGCTCCTGTATTTTTCTTGGCCTGCCAGACCTGAGTTTTACAGCAACTGTGCCTGTGACCTTCCATTTCCTGATTACATTCCTTACAGTTGAAACTGACAGTTTAAACCTCTGAGATAGCTTTTTGTAGCCTTCCCCAAAATAATGATACTAACCAATCTTTGTTTTCAGATCTTTTGAGAGTTTTTTTGGGCTTTGAGGATCCCATGCTGTCACTTTTCAGAGGAGAGTCAAACAGAAGCACAACTTGCAATTGGCCACCTTAAATACCTTTTCTCATGGTTGGACACACCTGCCTATGAAGTTCAAGGCTTAACAAGCTAATCCAACCAATTTCGTGTTGCCAGTATTTCATATTGAGCAGTTACATGCATTCAAATTAGCAAAATTACAAGGGTACCCACATTTTTGTACAGCCAGTTTTTCACATTTGATTTAATCTCATACAACTGAATACTGCTTCACTAAAAATCTTTGTTCAGAAAACACCCCAGTATTAATGCTTCTGGGAAATGAAAGACATACCACTGTTACCACGGGCAGAAGTCACGCAGCGCTCTCACTCTTATCTCCAGGAATTCTTGCAGGGCATGTAGTGACTCTGGCAGGCTCTACTGGGGGTAGAGGGCCCAGCTGCAATTTCACCTGCTGTTCCCCAGTAGTTATACCACTGGAGATCAGTACTGGGTCTAATCATTTCAGTCTTGTTACTAATGATACTATATTGTATATAACAGATGGTCTATCATGTTGGGGTTCATATTTGCATACAACACTAAGGGGTCTATTTATCATGCTGTGTAAAAAATGGAGTGAAGCATTACCAGTGATGTTGCTCAAAGCACCCAATCAGATTTTGCTTTTGTTTTCCAACTGTTAAAAATCTAATTGCTGATTGGTTGCTCTGGTCTACATCACCGGTAATGCTTCACTCCACTGTTTACACAGCATGATGAATAGGCCCCTAAATTATTGGAGTAAGATTAGCTAAGACATTTGATTACTACAGACAGTTTTTGATTTGGTAGGAAATTGCAGATGAGGTTCAGGGAGATTAAAAATAAGATCACACCCCTAGGCATTACTAACAAATAGGCTAATGAATTGTAAATGAATACATTTAGACAAAGAAAAAACATGAACTAGAATTTAGGAAATTACATACAAAACTGTGGAAAACAGAGCTTTGACCCAAGTGGCACAGACATACTTCTGCCTATACATAAAAATTATTAGTTAGAACATCCATATAGTATGAGGTACATATTTGAATACCAACCGTAAAAATGATTGTACTATACTACAAAACGTGCCTATCATCACTGTGTCTTTTCAGTGGCTGCAGAGGGTATTAAACGGATTGACAATGGATAATTGGAAGAGCACTGGTGCCATGGCTGCTCTAGATACTAGATTTCGTCTAACTACATATGCCCATTATAGTTGCATGTATTTTATTAAATGTGGGATGCATATTAAATTAAATCATCATGATCATGATTATGTGTGTCGTATTAAAACAACTTTAGGATGATATTTCAAGCTGTGAAAAGATACATACGTATTTGTTTATATGAAATTATACTTTTTTATATGAAAGGACATGAAATTGCTCTATTTGATACTTTATTATTATTATTATATGCTATGCATTGTTTTACAAAGCTGACAATCTAAGTGCCTATATATTTACTGTGTTGTTTACTGTGTTGTTTATTTTATATATTGATTTGATTTGTATTGGACTAGGTTTTGGATTTTCTTTTTAACTTAGCTTGTATTGTACTTTAAAAGGTTAGAACGGATTGAAAGCCACGTCACATCCGTTTGCAGTGTTTAAAGGGGAAGTATGGTCAAAAATTAAAATCCCCCTTTGCCTTTGGGGAATGAATAGAAGCCTTTTTCAGATTGCAATTAATTATTTTTTATGAGCCGGTTTTGAGTTCCGTTTGAGTTTTGAGTTGAGCGCAATCAATTCCTCCACATACCTGCTCTTTCAGCAGAGTGAAAAACCTTCACAGCCCGTGGCCATGCTGCTTGTCCCGTCTGCCTCTTCTGATAGTCCCGCCCTCCTACCGATGAAAAACGAATAGGCAGTCTTGTTCGCAGACACCTGCTCGATGTGCGTGTGCCTCACATTCACTCCCACCGTTGGCCTGCCTTTTCTGCTAGTACCGTCCTCCTGAAAAACGAGTAGGCAGTCTTGTTCGCAGACAGGCCTCACATTTACTCCCACCGTTGCTTGACTGCCTACTCATTTTTTATTGGTAGGAGGGTGGGACTAGCAGAAGAGGCAGACTGGCCAAGCAGCAGAGAAGACGGCCACGGGCTGTGAAGGTTTTTTTGTGCTACCGAAAGAGCAAGTATGTGGGGTATGAACCCTGTAATGTTCCTTTGCAGCTGTCATCCATATTTTGTTTGAGTCATGGCAGTGCTGCTTAGATAAAGTTCTTAGTAACCCATGCAGTCAGCCTACAATGAGTGCCACTAGTGCCACAGCTGGAGCGTCAAAAACTGCGGTAGCGACTACCACATAAACTGGAAAATAACTTTAAATGCTTGGAATCCAGGATTCAGTTCGGGATTTGGCCAGGATTTTTAAATATACCATTTCATTTGTTAAGTTGGCAGCTTATTGGCCCATGTGTGGTGCCCATAGACGGGCCTAACCGATAGCTGGCCAAATAATTAGACAGGTATAAATTGCCAGAATTGATTTTCCAGTCAGATGAAAGCCCCCATCTGTGAATTGGTGTGGTCCTCAATCTGAAGACCTGCATAGATGCAATTATGATCCAATCATTGACTCAAGAGCCAAATCAGATCAGCTAAATACTGCCCACCTCTTTAAGTGTATGGCTGGTGTTAGTTATAAGCTAGTGGGTGACTGTGTATGAAAAACAGACAAAGAAGAACGTCAGTTAGTCATTTCAGTGTCAGCCATTTGGAACACCAAACAGTAGAACTAAACTGTTTTACAGGATGGTTATATAGCACAGTAATAAAACCATTTAGTACCTTAATATCTAGAACAAATAATAACATTTGTAAAACAGAATTATAAAATATGCCCTAGATTTTGGGGACAATTAGCTATACAGTTCCAATTAGGAAATGTGTATGATTTTATAATTCTCCAACTAAACAGTTCAAAATATGAAAATAAATTCACATTCTACATTCAACTTAGTACAAGCCCAAATCAAATCTCATCACCACTCCACTGTAAATCTTCACACAATGAGCTGCTCTTTATCTCAGAGTCTAATAAATGATTCTGCTGGAGGGGAGGGGTTTGTTTATACAGATGCTTCTCTGTGGACATTCATATTCCTTAATTAAAACAATAGGCTACGAATGTTCAGCACAAGCCCTGTTCATTGAATGAATGTTAAAAAGATGGTGCACTGTCCCTTTAAAAGATGATATTGCACGTGCTTATTTTACTAGACAGGGAAAATACTTTGTATCCATCCCTCCTGCCCATAAGTAGTCCAACCACAAGAAGATCTTGGTTCAAAGTATAAGCTTTTCATTTGTTCATTTTCCCAGTGGGGGCTGACAGATTGTAAATACTGCTGTGTAAAGAGATAACTGCTCCCACATTGGAAGAACTGAGCTTCATTTATAATTAGAAAAACAGGTAGAAAAAGTGCGGTCTTCTGGCTGCCTCTGACTTAAATTGGTACAAGTAATTAACTTCAATCATAATGATCTTTAAATAAAATAACATGTTTTCCCTTACAAAAAAAGACACTTCATTTAGTGTTAGTGTGCTTTTAAAGAGTTTTTTCACCTTTAAGTTAACCTTTGGTATGATGTTAACAGTCATATTCTGAGACCATTTGCAACTGGTTTTCATTTTTTATTATGTGCATCTTTTGGAGTTATTTCGCTTTTATTCAGCAGCTCTCCAGTTTGCAATTTCAGCAGTCTGGTTGCTAGGGTCCAAATTACCCTAGAAACCATGCACTGATTTGAATAAGAACTGGAATATGAACATGAGAGTGTGAATAAAAAGAGAAATAATAAAAAGTAGCAATAAGAATAAATATGTAGCCTTACAGAGCAGTTGATCCCCATTTTAAAACTGGAGAAAGACAGAAGGCAAATAATTAAAAAACGATATAAAATAAATAATGAAGACCAACTGAAAAGTTGCATAAAATTGGCCATTCTATAACATATAACAAATTCCTACATAAAGCTGGGTATACATGGAAAAATTCAGTCGTATGGCAATATTGCCAAATTAGTAGATTATTGCAAAATTTGGCCACCTGCACACTAGGCCACTAGCTGACCTGATTGTTTGTACCCCAGGACAAAGATCCAATCATATTGAGGGCTTGTGCAGACCTATTGGGAGTAGACTGCAACAATATGAAATGCTGTTTTTATTCCCTACCTGTCTGGTGGGCTCAGGAACCCTGTATTTGCAGCAGGAGTGGACCAGCCGCACAGCGGTCTCTAGACTTATTTTGTGGCCAGCAGATATGTAGATAGGTTTGGTGCTTTTGGAGCTGCTCTTCAGGGCCTGTTGGAAAAAAGAGCATAGTTTAATATAAAAATGTAGTCAGTTGAAAGATAAAATGTGTCATCCCTAAATACATACAGCCCCCAGGATAGTGCCAGAACTTCCAGTCATGTTAAAAAAGTCTCCTCCATTCTGCAGCTTTCGTATCTGTAAAATAAAGTACTATATTGTAACACTGTAGCATAGAAGGTGTCTATCATGTTAAGGTTTTCTAACTAACTGCTGGTTGATCCAGAGGCAGGTGAAAACCCCATAGTATATGTTGCCTCCATGACTCCAAGAGGGTAATTGGGCCAGTCTCTGAGTCACATTGCTACAAAACACTTAGGGGTGAAAATTCCAAAACTTGATAACTTTCACTGTAAAAATTCCTGTCATTTTATACTTGGGGGTGCCAAATGTTAGGCACCCCCAAGTGAACGCATTTACTTACACCCCAAGCCGGTGCTCCTATAAGGAGAAAACTACACCAGAATTCTTCCAGCAAGCACCACAGATCAATCGTCTTCCTTCTTTCTTCTCATGGCTGCACATGGGCAATAGAGTGAAAAGCCGAACTTTAACAAAAAAACTGGCTATTTCAGTCTACTATGCATGCGTCTGCCCCAGGACATCTGAAGAAAGAAGAAACAGGAAGACGATCGCTCAGTGGTAGTGATGGGTGAATTTATTTGCCAGGCGCAAATTTGCGGCAAATTCCCGCAATTCACCGCCGTCGAATACATTCGCAAAACCGCTGCAATAATTTGGCGGGATAAAAAAAATGGACACCGACGGCGTTTTGCGAGATTTTTTTTTTTTTGCCGTTTAGCAGGAAATTCACGAATTTTTCAGCAAAGTGAAATGGCCCAAATTCACCCATCACTACTCAGTGGTGCTCACTGGAATGTAAGTATGATCACTTGCCTAATATTTGGCACCCCAAAGTAAAAATTACTTTCCTTCTCCTTTAAGACAAAAAAAACCCTTCTAATTTTTTTTCGTATAATAGATTTTTATTAAAGTTTCAAAAGGCAAGGATAGGGGTACAGAAAGAAAAAGGGGGGGGGAGGGAAGGGGAGGGAATATTCAATACACATAGCATAACAAAGTTAAAATCACACATCTCTAGACATGCAGTACTTACAAACATAACCAGATATGCCGAACAGCTAAGAGCCCAGTATTCGCTTGTATTCCGCAGTCTCCCTGAACAAAAACCAGCGTACCCAAGTGTTCCTAAAATTGGTAAGTTGTTTTTCCGTAGAGGAAGAAAGTTCCTCAAATTTCGCAACCTCATTTACTGTCCCGACCCAATCTTTCAAAGTAGGGGCCAGAGGGGATTTCGATAATCGTGGGATAAGTATCTTGGCTGCGTTAAGTAAATGCCTTTCTAGAGCCAAATCTGAAACGTCCGCCATGGGGTCCCTAACCCAAAACAACAGAATCCGTTCCGGGGTATGGGGTATCTGTCGACCTAACGCCTGCGAACTGAGCTGGAGAATTCCAGACCAGTAGCTGTGAAGATCCGGGCAGGACCAAAAAACATGAAGGAGAGTGCCAGTATCGCCTTTGCATCTCCAGCACGTATCGCTCGTGGCCGGATAAATCAATTTCAATTTATGCGGAGTATAGTACCATCTACTCAGTAACTTATAATTCAATTCCTGTATTTTACAACACCTGGAGCTAAATAACAAATTAGCAACACCATTAGTGAGATCTTCTTCCGAGAGATCTAGACCCAGAACCAATTCCCAGGCCCTAATAAAGGGTAATTGTTTCTTCCCACCTCCTAGCTTTTGCATGTCATATATCATAGAAATTATCCGTTTCGGGGGAGTTTCGCTGTGGCAGAGGGTCTCGAAAGAGGTAAGTGGTCTCCCCAAATTATTACTACCACCATTGTATTTGTAAAAATGTTTGAGTTGACAATATTGAAAGTCATGCAGAACATTGTCAGGCCTGGACTGTCTGAGGGTGATAAGGTCGGCTAACTGAGTCTTGTCCATAATATGTATAAATTGTAAGTGGCCATCTACTAACCAATCTTTAAAGGCATTAGGATGCAAAGCCGGAGGAAATGCCGGGTTATTAGTGATAGGGGTAAGTGGAGAGGGAAATGAGGTGAACTTAAAATTCCCCTTCATTGAGTCCCATGTAATCAATGTGCTTTTTAGTAATGGATGGGATTCATGTAGAATCCTCCGATGGATCTTATCTATCCAAGGTAAATGAATCAAGTGCGTGGCTGTGGACTGCTGCTCAATCTCTACCCAATCCTTATTATCTAAGTGATGAGACCAATCAATTATCCTTGATAATTGAGCAGCCTTCAAATATCGCGCACAATCAGGAAGGGCCAACCCGCCTTCGAACTTGCTGCGATATAACGTAGAGGTCTTAATCCTGGGTGGTCGCCCCTGCCAAATAAATCGGATTATCAAAGACTGAAAGGTTTTTAACCACTTGTCGGAATACGAAAGAGGGATGCACTGAAACACGTATAACAGGCGTGGCATAACATTCATTTTTATGACATTTATTCTACCTAACCATGATAGATACTGTTTGGACCAATTTTGCAAGTCCTTTTTTACCTTGGAGATAAGCACCTTACAGTTCCCGTCTACCCAATCGTCATAATCCTTAGTAATGATTATGCCCAGATAAGTGAATTGTCTGTTTGCCCAGCTATATGGAAATTTTTGGGAGAGTCCCTGCAGAGTGTTTGGAGAAAGGGAGATATTTAACGCCACCGATTTACTATAGTTCACTTTGAAATTGCTAACTTTACCAAATATGTCAAATAGGTGATTCAGGTTCAGAATCGTAATAAGCGGATTAGTTAAAAAAAAAAGGAGGTCATCTGCATATGCGGCCACTTTGTAATGTTTCTGTCTGACAGTGACTCCTGAAATATCCAGATTGTGACGGATCTGTGAAAGGAAGGGTTCAAGGGCCAGGATAAACAAAGTGGGTGATAGGGGACAACCCTGGCGAGTCCCATTTTTAATACTAATGTAATCAGAGAGTGTTCCATTTACTCTTACTCTGGCTATAGGGCCATTGTAAAGAGAACGTATCCATTTGCAAAGACGGTCCCCAAACCCAAATCTCTGTAGGCAACTGAACATATATTCCCAGCAAACCCTGTCGAAGGCCTTTTCGGCATCCGTCGACAATAGCATAATAGGAATTTTCTTGAGTTTTGCATGGTGAAGAATATTAATTAGTTTGTTGGTATTATCTCTGGTTTCCCTGCCAGGGACAAAGCCTGCTTGATCGAGGCCGATCAACCGACCGAGGACTGCTTGCATTCTAGTAGCAACTATTTTGGCTAAGAATTTGACATCCACATTTATCAATGAAATAGGTCTGTAATTGCCAGGGTCATCGGGGTTCTTATTAGCTTTCAATAGCAGAGAAATATGGGCTTCTAAAGAATGATGTGAAAACTGGGCCTCAGTTTGCAAAGCATTGAACGCCTTAGTCATGTGGGGCACCAATAGCGATGAACATTCTTTGTAGTAACTAGATGTATAGCCATCCGGACCAGGGCTCTTGCCTGATGGAGACCCTCTTATTGCCTGAGTGACTTCTTCTGCTGTGATGTCTGCCTCTAAGGCTTGTTGTTGCGCTGGAGATAGGCGCGGCAGCTGGGTGTCATCTAAAAAGGAGGTGATGGCAGCCCCTCGGGATAGACCATCATCAGGCATAGGGTTAGGTATCTGATACAGTTCTGAGTAAAATCTATGGAATTCTTGCGCTATTTGAGGGCTGCTGTGAACCTTACTCCCAATTTTTGGTTGTATGCTGTGAATATGATTTCTAGCAACCTGCGACCTCAAGAGGCGAGCTAAAAGCTTGCCACATTTATTCCCGTGTTCGTAAAAACGATGTCTCATCCTAGTGATAACCTATTCTGTGAAAAAATTATAATGGTTAGCCAGGTCAGATCGTAATGAAGCTAATTTAATGGAAAGTTCAGTGGTCGGGGTTTGTTTATGTTGTGTTTCTAGGTTTCTGATTTCAGTCAATAGCGACTCATGTTTTCTCTTATGTGCCTGTTTCCTTCTAGAGCAAAGTTGAATCAATATACCCCTAATATAACATTTGTGGGCTTCCCAAATTGTGACTGGATTAACATCAGCAGTGACATTTTCTTTAAAATAGGTTTGGATAGAAGCTTTAATTTCATTCAATGTTTGAGTATCTTTTAGCACCGACTCATTCAGTCTCCACAGCCCCTGCCTGATAGGTTCCCCATTCACTGACAAGGCTACAGAGACGGGGGCATGATCGGTCCAAGAGCGTGTATGTATGTCTACATGCTGTAAAGTATTCAGATAATGATGGCTAATGAAGAGATAGTCAATTCTGGTATAGAGATTGTGCCTAGCCGAATAGAAGGTATAATCTCGTTCTTGAGGTTTTAATAAGCGCCATGCGTCAATTACTTGTAAGTTATGTAAGTCTTTGATTATGTTACGAATGACTCGGTTCGGCACACTAGATTTGTTCAGAGAGCAGTCAATATGCGGGTCAAGAGGGACATTCAGGTCTCCACCTAAAACCAATAGGCCCTCCGAAAAACCCAGTAAAGTTTCGGATATCTTATGGAACGTAAGGTCTTGGTTTTCATTAGGCAAATATAAGGCAGCAAACGTGATCGTCTGAGAACCTAAGGTACCTTTAACAAACACATATCTCCCGTCAGGGTCTCTTTTCGTGGAGGTCACCTTAAAGTTAAAATTTTTCCCAAAAAGTATAGCTACCCCTTTAGTTTTACTCTGTTGCGGGACGCTGCTATAAATATCGGGAAAATACCGGTTTGACCACTTGGGAACACAATTTCCTTCTTCTAATTTTCATGTATGCTCTCATGTCTGCTGGAAGAAGCAGCTAGCAAATCAAAGCATCACATTGTTTGGTCCCCTTGTATCAGTTATAATATCTCCCTTAAAGAAGAAAGAAAGGGTTCATTACTGGAGAGTTTCAGCTTATTAAACACCCCTCAGGCTGGGTACTATTCTAGTGAGTGCTGCTATCTTGCCTCCTGCCCTATCGGTCTCTTGCAGCAGCTCTGGGTTGTGTGCAAGTACAGAAGATTAAAATCAGAATGTAGATGGTAAAAGACAAACTTGTACTCCTTTATGCATTTGCAACCCAGGATAGCCACAAGGGCACTGGGACAGAAGGTAAGATTTTGCAATGGCATTCTGCCAACCCTTTTTTTTTTACCCATGAGCAACATTTAAATGTAAAGAGAGTTGGGGAGCAAAACAAATATAAAAATAATTTTGTAGTAGTATTGGTAGCCCTTATGTGGACTGGCAGTCTACTGGCAGTACACCTGATTTTTTTACAACCAAAACTTGATTCCAAGCCAAGAATTCAAAAATAAGTACCTGGCAACTGGAAGCAACATCCAAGGGGTTGGTAACATGTTGCTTGTGAGCCACTGGCTGGGGAACACTGCTCTAGAATAATGTTCTGGGTTAATGTTTCTTTGGGAGAAGGGGAATACCAGGCCATGCTCTGAGGTTAGATATTAAAATCATTTGGGGGTGGCTATAAACTTTGCAGTGCCTAGTGATTAAGCCTTTTCTTGGCCAACTATACTGTAGCTGAAACCTTCCATACCGTTTATTAGATTATTTGCTATTTCTGTTCCATTCAAATGCTTTTTAACTATAACTGCACTGCATATTCCAGATGAGACCTTACCAGTGTTTTATAAAGGGATAGAATGACCCTCTTCTCCCATGAATCTATGCCCTTTTTTAATGCAACACCTTGCTGATGCTGAATGGCATTGCAAGTTTATTATCCATGCTCAGGTACTTCTCCGTCATGGATATGCTCAGTGTAGTCCCATAAGGGTATGAGTGGCTTAAATATGTTAAATCCAAAATGTATAACCTTACATTTATCAACTGTACCTTCACCACCATCATCACTGGGGTGCAGCACACTCTCTTGCCAAAGCAGATCAACTGCACAGAGGTGGGGAAACAGAGTCTGCCTACTTCACTGGAGGGGGCTTTTACAAAAAATATATTATACAAAGTCACACATTTACAAAAATATCAATACACCAGTAATTTGCTTGCAAATCTGAGATACATCTGAGCACTGCTATTGCAATCACAGGAAAAAAGGCCACATACCACCACTAATGGGAACAATGTTTTACTGAATTAATGAATTCTAAACAGCCTACTCAGTAAGGGTGTGTTCCTAATGGTATACAGATTTTTATGCATTCCACCCCCACAGTGAACTGTGTACGTTATGGAGTCTGCACTGTGGTCCTCTACCCACTAAAGCAGGAGCTGCGGACAGAATGTTGTTGATCTGTTCTTTTGGGTACCAAGAATGGATTATTAGGATGATTAGGGAGATGGTCCTGCATTTTTAAAAAACAAATTCATCTTCATTCTAAACTGTAATACACAATAAGGTCTAGGATATGCCAGCAGTAGTTCATTATCACCCTACTGTCATGAAGGTTGGTTGGCATAGTTGTGTTACACCACATTTGCATTGCAATGTGGTGTATCATAAAATCAACCAAATAAATGTAAGAACTATTCTGCATACATACCCTAAGAGATCACCAATAATTGTTATATAAGCAAAAAGGGTTAAAATGCTATATAGTCTTGCTGATATGTTATAGACTTGGAAATTGTGATTTGTAGCCAACACACTTCCTTCACAAATTTTATATTATGAAATAGTAGAATGCAGAGAAAGATATGACAAATAAAGAATGGATGGCAAGAATTCTACTAAAGAAAGGGGGAAAAAAAGGAAAGAGCAAGTGAGAAAGATGTTATCTTCCAATCAATCTGTCCCGGTCATGGAGTAAAAATCGATACACAAGGAGACACTTCAAATGAAGGAATAAATTACACTGTGCTATGTATCCTCTTTTGGGAGACATGAGGAAATGAGCTGCACTTTGTCATTAATTAGTGTCCTAATGTGATAGGACTGGTCATATTTACTGCATTCTCACAGAACTCTTTGCATATATCCACAACTCTAACACATGCTTCCAAGTTATTAACTGTTTCTGTACACCTACATTTAAATGGAAGTTTCCAACATCTTGTGGGTTTTTTTTGTCAAAAACTTGCTTGTTGAAAGAAAAAAAAACACAAGCCAAAGCAATCAATTGTAGAAAACGTTTAAGAGTTTAGGAACTCATTTACATTTTCTTCAATTGTTTGACTGAACCCAGATACTCGAAGCTTCACAAACCTGCTTTACAAATACAAAGTCAGTGGATTGTATTTTAAGGCTCATCCAGAGGACATCAGCTAGAAAGCATCAACAAGTCAGTCAACAGTCAAGCTGAGCTTTATGATATACAATCTGGGCTACATTACTTGATATTGTGGAATCTTAAAGTATCTGTTCTACTCAGAAAAATACCATTAGTTCCAATAAAGTACAGTATGGGATCTGTTATCTG
This sequence comes from Xenopus laevis, assembly GCF_017654675.1. NCBI lineage: Eukaryota > Metazoa > Chordata > Amphibia > Anura > Pipidae > Xenopus > Xenopus laevis. The sequence continues at coordinate 28,140,860 of NC_054387.1, forward strand.
GAAACCCGTTATCCAGAAAGCACAGAATTATGGGAAGGCCGTCTTCCATAGACTCCATTTTATCCATATAATTCCATTAAAAAAAATTATTTCCTTTTTCTCTATAATAAGAAAACAGTACCTTGGGCCAAACTAAGATATAATGAATCCTTACTGAAGACAAAACAAGCCTGTTGGGTTTATTAAACCTTTTAATTATTTTTTAGTAGACTTACAGTAAGGTATGGTGATCCAAATTACAAACAGATCTGTTATCTGGAAAATCCCAGGTCCCAAGCATTTTGGATAGCAGGTCCCATGCCTGTACCTTGTATTTGAGCCAAACTAAGATATAATCAATCCTTTTTGAAGACAAAACAAACCTGTTTGATTTATTTAATGCTTAAATAATTTTTTTTAGTAGACTTACGGTATTGTGATCCAAATTACGGAAAGATCCGGTATCCTGAAAACCCAGGTCCCAAGCATTCTGGATTCTGGATAACAGGTGCCATACATGTATATATAACTTTGTATTGAATTTTAATCAAATACTCGAGGGGTGACACATGCACATTTCACTATTCTACAGCTTTGCAGCTTTTCCCTTACAAGTGAATGGGGCTTTTTTTTTAATTTAGTCAACTGCCTATGAGGTGCTAATTGCTGCAGGGAAAACACCATAAATAATCTAGTTTATCATAGCCCTTACAATGTGTTTTAGGGTACTACATAGAGATTTGTTGCCCATAATAAATCTGTGTTCATGGGATGACAAGCAAGACAAACAGCGTGGGTATTTTTTCAAAAGCTAACTGAAAAAATACATAAAGACTTCTTGTAGCACAGCCATGAATCCAATCTTGAAGCAGTGTTTGGTGCCAGATAATTACTTTAAAAAAAAACCCCACTACTATAAAATGTGATATGATTGCATATTTATTGAGGGTGAAGTCACAATTGAAGATGCATAGACGCAGTCAAACTATTGCTGCTCTGCAATGTGAATTTAATGGTTTCAGTCAAAATGGTTTACTTGTTAAGCCTACACAAACACATATAGGCCTATTGCACATAGGACATTTCTCAGGCATTTTGCTAGCTACACATAATTACCAGTAGCAGCACTTACAGCTGATTATACAGTTGTTAATGAAACAAAATGCTACCTGATACTGCCCATTCTTTAGGGCTTGTTAGTATAGGTATGAGACCAGTTATCCAGAATGCTCAGGACCTGGGATCTTCTTGATCTCCTTACCTTAAGTTCACTAAGAAATGGTTTAAACATTAATTAAACCCAATAGGATTGTTCTAACTCCAATAAGGATTAATTATATCTTAGTTGGGATCAAGTACTGCTACTGTTTTATTTTTACAGAGAAAAAGGAAACCATTTATTACAATTGGAATTATTTACTTAAAATGAAGTATTTGTTGTAATTCAGAACTTCTGGATAATGGGTTTCCGAATAATGGATCCCATACCTGTAATAAGTCCAGTGGGTAGCTACCTATAATACACAAAAGCCATGAATATCCTGTAAATTCTATCCTTATAAACAGTGCTTAGTGATGTCATCGGTTATATGATGCCATTTCTGTCACATGACTCACTGAAACTTATAAAGTACACCTGTTGCAAAATATGAGGATATTAGAAGTCACCTCTGCCTCCTTGGTGTGTGTGTATATATATGTATATATGTATATGTATATATATATATATATATATAAATATATATATATAATCACAATTTGGAATAAAGCATTCCTGGGCCAGCACTTCCCTTAGTAAAACAAGTGTCTTTTTATTTCATTTCACACATCACAGTGCTGATGTGTGAAATGAAATAAAAAGACACTTGTTTTACTAAGGGAAGTGCTGAAAAATATAATATACAATTTGTGCCTGAAACAATGCTAAATAACCTAGAAAAAGAAATTACCTTAAATTCTGAAAAAATATTTCTTTTTTCTTGCTCAAGAGCATTTTATATAACTCATGTGGCTCCATCTGTGTCCTTTCTTTCAAAAAGCAGCCTTGTCATGCTTTACAACTTCTTCTGGATCAACTAGCAGTTAGGCAGGTTAAAAAAGAGATAAAAGGTTGAACTTGAAGGATGTGTGTCTTTTTAGTAACCTAACTTACTATGTTACAATGCTCTGCAAGGCTAGAAATGTATTGTTATTGCTACTTTTATTGATCCTCTTTTTATTCAGCCTCTCCTATTCAAAATCCAGTCTTTTATTCAAATCAATGAATAGTTGATAGGGTCATTTGGACCCTAGCAACCAGATTGCAGAAAATGCAAACTGAAGAGCTGCTAAATCTAAATTACTCAAAAAAAATCAAAATAACTCAAAAAATTGCAATTGTCTCAGAATATCATTCTCTACATCATACTAAAAGTTGATGCAAAGGTGAACAACCCCTTTAAGAGTAGGAGTTTTTGATCCAGTGAGTATACTCACTCAATAGCACATGTAAAGCTAGAAAAGCATGGTAAAGCTACAGTATCTATGTTGCTGGACATGTACTGGTGTGGGCTAAAGTCAGGTTTGAGATCATTTGTTTAAGACATAAAAAAATTATAAATGTAAAGATATATATTATCTTTTATGTAAATAGTCAGTTCGCACCAAAATTAAAGGACCTCACATACTTCTAAATTCACAATGATGCTACCCAGATATAATTCTGGATCTGCATTAGAAGTCACAAATATAGTTTACATGAATAAGCCACTGTATAACAATGGAGTGCTGCCAAGTTTCAATAGGGCTGTAGGGCCCACATATACATAGCACATATAAAACAAGCTTCATAGAAATCTAATAAAAAGTGCATTTTTTGTTGTTGGTCTAATGGAGGGAAGTATTTACTGGACACCTGTTTAAAAGCAAACATATTACTGGCTGCTATGGGCTATTTCACTTGGGCAAACAATGCTTTTATTATACTGTATATAGGGCATGTGTTAAATACTTAAATATCAATAAACAGAGGTTGACTATAATTTGTGACTCTCTATCCACCTTTAAGGTTAAAAACACAAGATTGTAAGTTACTTGCAGTTTCTGGAGAGATAGATATGATCTATAATTGCACACCAACAGTGACGGAACTAGGTGGGGATGGGCCCTGGTGCGGGCCGTGCTGCCGGGCCCCGCCCCCCACCCTCATCCGTACGGTGATGCAGCCGCCTCCAGCCAGCGTGACTGCCGGGGGGCTCTGCGGGGGTGCGGGCCCTGGCCCAATTGCACCCCCTGCTCCCCCGGTAGTTACGCCACTGCACACCAAACATTTTCAATTGCTGGTGTCACCATCACTGGTCCTTTTCTATATTCATATGGATAACATTACAGATAATATACCCATTCTTTGATTGCCAAAAAGGTGAAAAAAAGCTGCAACACAAACTAAAGATACAAATCCGATGTAATGATTTGGCTGCTTGGAGTCTACATACAAAATGCAATTTTACTTTAGCTGAAGCACACAAAGTCAGCATTTATGGCAGCAGAAAAAAAAAAGACTGTGCAATGCTGGACCAGAAAAAAATTGGTGATTACTGCTTTTTAATATCACAGGCAATCATGGTACTACAATGAAGCATCTTGACTATACCTAGGATCCATTTCTAACAGCAAAGGGTCGACATGACATGTACTAGGCTCAATTTTGTATATTTGTTTTCTCCAAATTAAAAGCAAAATGGAAAAAACGATCATACTATGAATCTGTGCTCCTTCTGTGTACTTGCACAGAACATGTTGCATCAGATGATAAATAACATTTAATTTTTAAGATGCTTGATTATAATCATAGTTCCACAGAACAAGGACCCTATTGCTGATGACTTAAAAGTTCCCTGCAGCCGCCCTCCAGTGGCTATCATCAACAGAAGATGGAAACACACTGACAATACAAGCATGTGACAAGCTCTGTCTCTTGCGTTTCTGCCTGAGATATAGGTAAATGACCCCCTACGTACTCCTTACAGATAGTTCCCAGGCTAAACCAAACCACATCACTACATACTGCTCTACATTTATGTTATATTATCTTGTTTATTATGTGCCCTAAGTGACTGCATTATAAAGGGCGGGTACAGATTCCATCTCCCAGCTAATAATGTATTGTACTACGATAGCTTGCTTCACACCAACCTGTTCTGTTACCAAATAAGTATAGCCAGTTACTGGCTTTATCACTAACCTCCCACTGCATCAGCCTGTGTGCAGACACACTGAGAGGATTTTAATGCAAAAATGCATACTCTCATGTGTTTCTGCATCAGAATCTGCTCTCTGTATCCCCGTGGCAGTTAGATAACATAGCGGGAAGCATAGATTGGCTGTTGCTCTGCCTGTGTTTATACACAGAAACAATCCAATGTGACTGTAGCATAAACCCTGTGCATGTATAGGGATTGAGATTGCCCATCAGGTGTAAGCACTCACTAGTATTTGCAAATCATGCTCAATGCACAAAAGTAGCCATCAGTTTACAAACTAGAAGACATCACATGCCAAAGGTATAGGGTGACATTCACGAGAGTGAGTGGTGGTTATTTATTGGGATAGCATACCTCCAGGTACATACAACAACCCCAGTAACATAAAAGTTAATAAGCTAAAACGTAATATTCAAACAGGGTTTTCATTTTTTTTAAGCAAAATATGCATGCTGATACTATTGTAACTTGGGTAAACTTAGAAAAATGATGGTCACTCTGTAATCTGTAATAGTGTTTTCTGTCACCTGATCTTTGTGATCATCGTTATTCTCTAAACCATCAACCTGGAGCAGATTCTTGGCAACACCAATACAGGGCAGATCAGTGAGTATGCCTAGGTGGCATGCTACCCCAAACCCTGTAGGAAGACAAAAGAAAGACAATTATTATCTAAGCAAAAATGGCAGTTTGTTCTTTACTACAGTCTTTTTGCTCTATTATCCATAAAACAAATAGTATATGTAAGCACTGCCGTAAAATGCACCATTATTTTGATGTCTATTTTTACAAAGCATGACATTTTAGTACTTAAAGGGGTTGATCACCTTCCAAACACTTTTTTCAATTCAGTTGTTTTCAGATTGTTCCCCAGAAATAATAGTTTAAAGTTGAATGTTCGTGTCTCTGGTGTTTGAGTCTGGCAGCTCAGTAATTCAGGTGCAGATTCTGAACTGTTACAATTTTGCAACATTCAGTTGATACATTTCTCAGAAACATATCTGGAGTATTAGCAACTATTGTATCAATTCTAACAGCTGCCTTTAATGAAACTCAGGGATTCTGCTCAGCAGGGACATAAGAAATGTATCAACTAAATGTATCCATTTTAGAACGGTTTACAGGGTCGGCGACCCCCCCTCTCAGAGCTGCTTCAGAAGGGGAAAAATGACACTTTACACTTCAATATTAGAAAAACGGTCACACATAGAAAATAGAAAGTCATTGGTAAAAGTCGTTATTTCGGGTGATCTATCTGAAAACAACTAGTTGTTTGAAGGTGAACAACCCCTTTAAGGAACCTTTGCCTTTCCAGGAATAAGAAGATTATTCTGATTTTAGTAACAACTATAAGGAGCCGACTGACAGGAGGTGCCTATAGGGTATCACTAGTAATAGCCTGTAGGCTCACAATGCTTGAGCTTAAACTTGAGAAAGTTCACACTCCTAAGGTCAGTGGCTCACACAGCATTTTCTCTGCTGGTGTAGATATGCCAGTGGAAAATGGCTAATCTGCTTGTCTGCCATTTTAGGAACAGAAGAATATTTGCAGAACCACCTGTGAATCTGATGTAAAGGTCTTCTAGTTTTTCCTGCCAAAGAACAGTTCTTTTGTGCTAAATTTTTGAGGTTCTGGTTCCTTGAACTTACCTGATGTAAGTGGATGCCACAGTGTGAATGATTGCTCTGTTGCCTTTTATGGAGCATTTGAAGGTAAGAGGAGCCTGCCACACTGTCTCTAGTTCCAGCACATTTAAAGTAACAGTACCACAAAAAAAATTAAAGTGTACTAAAGTAATGAAAATATGATGTACTGCTGCCCTGCACCGGTACAAATAGCATGTTTGCTTCAGAAGCTCTACTATAGTTTACTGTATATAAATAAGCTGCTGTGTATCCATGGGGGCAGCCATTGAAGCCTTCTGGATAACGAGTTTCAAGGTAACGGATCCCATATCTGATGATCACAACAAAGAAGTACTGTAGTCGCAACTGTGTCCCAGATATGTTGCTAAACCTTCTCCTTCAATGAATGTCCAAGATCTTTCTCTCCCCAGCCTTAATATATGATAACTTGGTTGGTAGATGTGATTCTTATATAGCTTAAAGACCATACCTCTAGAGTAAGGGTATGTAACCGGTATGATTTCCAAAAAGGAACGTGCCGGTGTATCTGATGTTTTGTAAATAGATTTAACCCTATTTTTTTTTCAAGACAGCTTTCAAAATATGCAAGCTATGTGTAATTTCAATTCTGTAACAAGATAAATATTTAAAAAAAATGAAAAATATCTTCCTTGATATAAACACATATCAAAAATATAATTTATTTTATGCACAAAAATTGGAAAGTCAGTCATCTCCTTAACAAACCAATACCAAATATGTGAAGTTTTGCGATATGAGATTTATGAATTTTATAGGCCACAGCAGTACAGTAGCATATTTTCAAACTGCTGCACCAGAAATTTGTATTTCAAGAACATAAATTCAGCTAACAGTAGGTTTATCTTAGCAAACCATATATTTTAGCAAAGAACAGATTCTGGCAAATCAAAATAAGTAAATATTTATTTGTACTCCAAACTACCTCCAAACCTGAAATTTTTTATTAAAAAAAATTCTGAAATTTCAGAAAATGATCTCAAAGCTTTCAGCTGACAGCATCTTATCTTCTATAGGTCATTGGGTAAACATCCTAAATATGAATGGCAGGGGTTTACTGAACAGTTTCATGCCCAATCTGACATCCAAAATGGGTAAATATGATTATCTTCTCCAAATTACCAAACTGCAAAGCTTTCTTAGAGTAAACATATTTTTTTTATAACAATTCTGAAAATAACCTAAAAATGTGCTGCATTGCATAAGAAGGCATTCTGATAAATCCATTATGGGTGCAGATGTCTTTCTATGCAAAACTACCAAACTGCAAAGAGAAATCCAGAATGATTTCTCAATATCTGGACCACCAGTCTACCTTCATTCTTGCAGCCTTCGTGGTTTGTCTGGAATGCCATATACATTGCATTATATTATTTTGTACATTTTTCTGAATGCTAGTTAGTAAAATGGTTATATTGTTTAAATGAACAGCATTTGAACTAAAAGGTGATTATTTACCTTTAAAAACTCACAGTAACCTTTTCTTGTTTCTGAATTTAAAACATACCTCTGTGATGGAGGATTCCATTACCATCTACAATGAGGACCTGTAAAATAAATCAGAGACGGGAATTCACAAAAGTGTTGGTATGAACCCACTCAGTCAGGAAAATTGCAAAATTACGTCATCAAATTCACAACATGTATGTGGTAGTTTTATGGAAATGTTTCAAAGAAGTGATATGGATCTTTGTAGTCATCTTGGATGGAGATGAAGACATACAAGTATTGTTTAATGTCTGTGAGTTATGGATAAAGTGTATTTGGTTCTCTATTTTTTGGGTATTTTAGGAGACAGGACTCAGAGTTAGTAGTGTATACATTTTTCATGTATGTGTTTCTCTTCATTTCTCCACGTATATTGCGGTTTCACTTAGTCCTTGAAAATATACTGTATGTGTGACTAAAATTAGCCAGTGTATGTAGTGGCATTTTCCCCCTACATCTTCATTGTAGGGGTAAAGTTTTGGTGTAAAAAAATGTTGTTCATTCTAAAAAATGTTTGTTACTAGGACACAAATATAAACATGTCCCCTGCAAATGCAACGACACCTGGGGGACTTTGCAACCCACAGGAAATCTCCTCTCCTGAGGACAACAAAGCACCCAAAATACCATTGCAAGGAGGATTAAAGTAAATTGCTGAGGGTAAACGCATCTATCACATTGTCATGTAAAGTTGCCTTATTATTAGGTCAATATTTTGTGATTGACATGTTTTACCAGCACCAATTACCATTAACCTAACCATGCAAAGATATTTTCAGGCTATTTTTCACCTTCAGGAGGGATTTCAAATACACAGAGGCCCAAACAGCACCCAATCAGCCCAATAAATAATGACTGTCTATGGTACTTACAGCAGCACCTTTGGCATTTGCCAGAGCCCAAAGATTACCAGTCCAGGCATATAATCTAATTATATTTCTGTAAAGCTGCTGGTAGGCCGAAAAATTACAGAAATTATGTCTCTGAATTAGAGCAATTGCGACATTCTCCCAGGCAATCATTCAAATCAATTTCTGCCACAGTAGTGCCTACAATTTAATTTATCTATAAGTAGCAAAGACATATATAACAAATATACTAGGTGGATGCTCAAAAAAACTCATGCAAACTCCATGTATATGGTGCCTTGGCTGGAAAGGAACTGAAGACCACAGGCAAAAATACTAACCACTGTGTCACAGAAATGTCCAGGAGATAATATGATTAGGTTTTTGCCATTTCCATTTTAACCTAGTTGTACTTTAAAATACATGGGGTAAAATGCAATGTTGCAGGAAAACACAAATATATTTACTATTCGTTAGATACAAGTCCTATTGCTTTTATAATATGCACCATTTTGTCTCTATTGTGCAGGTAGCACAATTTCTGGCTTGCTAGAAATAACATAACATTTTGTTATGCAATGTTATAATATAACAAAGTATGGGTCAAATTGTCTGCTTGGGGATCTGGGGAAAATCTTATCTTCTCTATAAGTTTTAGGTGATCCCAGAGTCTTTCCTCTCTTGTTATACCCTGTAATATTTGTCCTTAGCTGATGGGTGAATATTGCATATTAATTACTGGTAAATATTATAAAGTATTTGGAACAGAGAGATGGCAGCTGTAAGGGCACTGCTCATATTTCTGTGTAAGATCTGTGTCTAACATTGGGAATATTGTATATGTAACAGGACATAATTTGTGGAGTATGACTGACACTGCTAATGGTACTGCAACCTATCTATAGATAATACTTCACACTTTTTTTGCATTAGTAGATAGCTGAGAATAATCAGAACTATTAAAATTAGTCCAGATTGACATTTTAATTTGGCTGTGCATAATAAACATATATATATATATATATATATATATATACATCTTTACCTATGCTGCAAATAAGAGGACAACTTAATTGCATGCAACACTGAAAATGTGTAAATGATAAAATTTCCAGAACTTTTTTCCTTAAAACATCTGCCCATAGTACAGCGAATACACATCCAGTAAAGGAACACCTCCCACCGGGCCGCCGCCATAGATTTGAATGGCTCAAATGTATATTTTCTGGCTGAAAAGCAGGTAGTCCAAGTGCCAACAAGTTTATTTCTGTCATCAGATTAAACACCTGCCAAGGCCCTTAAACCACTTATAAGAAAATCTAAGATGGCTGCAAAGGGATGCTGCATCCAAATGATGGAGCTGATATAAACATCAACTCTACAAAAAGTTGATGTTTGTATCAGCCCCCAAAAAGCAAGTATTGCTTCACTCAGTCTATACACACATATCATAGTCCTACACAAAACAAATTTGTGTGAATGAATCACAGAAATTTCTAAGTATAGTAGTTCTTTTAGAACAAAAACAAAAAGCCAGTTTACCTGAGGCATCAGGCAGGGATCTTTCTCCAGCAACTTTTGAATGGCATCTACTAAAACTGGCACTTCTCGAAATGCTAAATATCCAGCTACATAGGGAGCATTGATGGTCACCATATGGCAGTCTTCATAGATCACCTAAAAAAAACAGAGAATAACAGAAACAATGATATCCTACTTAACAAACAAACAGGTGAGGTACTGCATTATTAACAAATCAAAAGACATTGAATAGTCCTTTTGTGAATTAGGGGAAATTGTAGAGGTGCAAAATGCTGCTTCATAAACATCTATCTCCTGAAGTCAATTACTCCCCATCTCTTTCTACGACATTGTAATAATTGCCTCTCGCTCTTGTTATGAATCGACTACACCTTTAGCACTGACTATAATAACAGCATCACTAATTTTCCTGTAAGTAAAAAAGTGTAAATTACAATGATGCTATGGAGTATAGTATACCTGAAATACTACTGATATGAGGTGTCAGATTAGCTAGGAAAATAGAACAGATCAATAATCCAAATTTTTAAAAACGATTTTCTTTTTCTCTGTAATAATAAAACAGTAGCTTGTACTTGATCCCAACTAAAATATAATTAATCCTTATTGGAAGCAAAACCAGCCTATTGGGTTTATTTAATGTTTACATTAATTTCTAGTAGACTTAAGGCATGAAGACCCAAATTACGGAAAGATCCGTTATCCAGAAAACCCCAGGTCCCGAGCATTCTGGATAACAGGTCCCATACCTGAACTGAATTTGAATCTCAACACTTAAATCAGCTGACACAAGACAAATCAATAGATTGGATCAGAAATATCGAATCAAATCTAAGCAAGTATAAACAAGAATTAGTCACATTTAAAGAAAAAAAGCTATTTACAGTAAAGGAAGATTTTAGACAGAGAAAACTCTATAGGTAGCTTTTGGGGCTCCCAGAAAACAGATGTAGGAGGGTGACCTGTAGATACAAACCAGGATCCCTGACTACAGTGGACAGCTCTGGAGACTCGACTGATTCTGATATAGGAAACCAGGGGGACCCTACATTTTCTTCTTTTTTAGAGAACACCCCGCCGACCACAACAAATCTAGGAGGAGGGGAGGGGGCATTAGGAGGGGAGGCAAAAAGAATAGATGACAAACCACCATGGAGAGGGAAGTGAAGGATGTAATTGTAAATTTATCACAATATACACTCACAATGGGGGAATCAAAATTGCTAAATCTGGGTTTAAAATTTGTACCAACACACCAGTCTGAACCATTTGAGGTATACAAAGATTTAAACAGATTTGAGAGAAGTCTCAAATTACGTGACTATTATAAGGACAAAACCTCAGCCAAACAAACAACATTCAGGACAAAAAGTACATTTGACCCCCAAAACACATCCCCATCAATCTCCACCTTCACACACCTTTGGTATAATGATTCCACTAAAATCCATAGCAAAAAAACAAACAGCTCTTTTAATCTGACTACATTAGAAAGACAGGCGATAAAAACCTTGAAGGCAGAAAAAGACATAATTACTTGCCAGGCTGACAAAGGAGGCACCATTGTAACACTTGACAAAAACCTACTATGTAGAAGAAATTGTTAAACAATTATCGGACACCAAGACTTATATAAAACTAAAGGGAGCGCCCACAAGGGAATACAAGAAGTCATTAGACTCGTTGATTACAACTGTCACATCGGCAGGGTGGATTCATGAGAATACAAGTAAGTTTCTCACCACCGATTTCCATAAAATACCCTTTTTGTACCCTTCAACAGCTTTTGGATCTTTATGACTTGCCTTCTCAAGAGGTTTACCATTATCTCCAAATTCGCAACTACATAAAGTCGATTTGGAAAGAAAACACTTTCCCACGTCCAACCCCATTTGAGCTTATGTACCTGCAGGTTCTTCCTCAGAAAAGATCGATTTCTGCACTATATAACTATATGGCTCACCAGACTGCCATTAGAGATTTACCATTTGTTCACGCTGGGAAAGGGACCTGAAGGTCTGCTACGATGATGAAACATGGTCTGACATTATTTCGGCATCTGCACATTGTTCCATTAATGTTCTGATTCAAGAGACTTCCCAAAAAGTGCTTCATCAGTGGTATCTGGTTCCCACCACCTTATCTAAATGGTACCCGTCTTCATCGCCTCTTTGCTTCAGGAACTATGGTCAAGTTGGTTCTTTTATGCATATCTGGTGGGAATGCCCGAAAGTCTCCAGATTCTGGATAAGAATTTATGCTATGATCACTAATGTCACTGGTCTTCCATTAAGAAAAGATCCAGCGGAAGCCCTTCTTAATAAGTTTGTCACAGGGGGAAATAAATATACCAGGACTTTAGTAACACATATATTCTCTGCCGCAAAGCAGATAATTGCTAAAAATTGGAAATCCCCTTTCCTGGATGTTCAAATGGTAAAAGTTAAATTGGACTCTGTCCTTGTACTTGAACACTTAACCAGCTGTCGCACAGGTAAGCTGAAGCGCCATAATAAAGTCTGGAATCCTTGGCTAGCCTACAGAGGTATCCGCATCGAATATTTTTATTTATTTTTTTATTGTTTTTTTTTTTTTCGGGCGTATCTCCTAAAGTCTTTGTATGCCTGGAGGGTTCAACCGTACTCTCCGCCACAGCTCACCCATACTTTCTCTTTTTTTTTCCTTATTCCCTGCTTCAGACAGCATTTTTTGTTTTATTTTATTTCTTTCTTTATTGTTATTGCTTGTTTTGTATTATGTAATGTGTATCACATCTTTCATTCTCTCATAGCACTTCACATTGCTTGTCAATGTGTTTTGCTGCAATGGAAAGAAATTTTTTCCGGATTTCATGTTATACTCAGGAATACTTGTTTATTTACATCTGAATATGCATTGCGGACTGGGATGTCCAGTAACCGCTTTTTCCTGTATTTTGCAACTTAATTTTGCAAAAATAAAAATAATTAAAATAAAAATACCCTTTTTGTATACGTTACCTATAATACATAAGTCGACTATAACACCCCCGGGGCACCCCATCATTTCAGCTATAGACTCACTGTTTCAACCTGTGGCAAAATTCATTGATTACCATTTACAACCGTTGGTGCAAAACATGAATTCATACGTGAAAGACACCCAGCATCTAATCACATTACTCAAATGTGATTAGATGTTCCTCCAGACAGCATATTGGTAACAATGGACAGTGCAAGTCTGTATACAGTAATTCCCCATGACAGTGGTATAGCAGTATGTAGGGAGGCTCTGACTAAAGCATCCAAAGGACCCCCACCAATAGAATTCCTGGTGACCTTATTGGATTTGATTCTGTCACATAATTATTTCATCTTTCAGGGCACCTTCTATCTCCAGGTGACCGTGACCGCGATGGGGTCGAATGTAGCCCGATCGTTTGCAAATCTGTTCATGCATGATTATGAATTGAAATGGTTACTACCTATAGGGAAAAACAAAATTTGGTTTTACAAATGTTACATCGATGATCTGTTGTTAATCTGGAATGGGACTTATGGAGTTTTATCAGACCCTTAACAACCTAGACTCCCCTATTAGATTGACGTTGACCCATGACAAACAATCTATACATTTTTTAGATGTGACGATTTACAAGGTAGGAGACAAGGTGGGGACCACGTTATATAAGAAACCAACCCATAAGAACAGTTTAATACATGCTCACTCTCATCATCCTCCACATATGTCCCGGGGGGTCCTGTACTCCCAGTTTTTAAGAGTCATTAGAAACAACTCAGATCGTGAAACTGCCGAACTGCAACTCTCGGCTTTGGCGGAACAATTCTCCTTGAGGGGGTATCCACCAGGAGATATCAATGAACAACTCGAAAGGGCAAAACTGCAGACCCAAGACTCCATATTGGATAAAGATAGGAAAATTCGGAAAAATGCACTAGATGCACTAGACCTAATTTTTTCCACAAAATGGACGGATGTTAGTGTAGATGTAAAGAAGGCACTTCTGAACAGATGGGAAATAGTGAATGCTGATAAGAACCTTCCTTTTTCAGACAAAAACCCTTAGTGGCATTTAGGAGAGGAAAGAACGTGACTGACTTACTGGTGGTAAAGTACTTACAAAGAGACATTAATAAAAGTGTAACCTGTTTAAACAAACAGCTAAGGACAGGATGTTTTAAATGTGCCGGATGCTTGACTTGCAGTGGGATGCAGCAGGGCTCCACCTTCACACATCCGAGAACCGGATCTAAGTTCTACATAGATCACGGGGTTACCTGTACATCGGACCATGTGGTGTATATGGCCTGGTGTCCGTGTGGCTTATTCTATGTGGGCAAGGCTGCAACCACGTACAGGGAACGCATGAATAATCACAGCAGCGCCATCAGGATGGCCTTGGCCTCAGGTAAAGTGGACCAACCGGTGGCCAGGCACTGGTTAAAACACAAGCACTCGCTACCCCAATTTCGCCACATGATCATCAACCACGTTCCAGTCCTCCAAAAAGGGGGAAACAGAGAACAGACTTTAATGCAATGGGAATCTATGTGGATCTTTAAGTTGGAAACTTTATCACCAAAAGGGTTAAACCAAACATTACCTATGTCCCCTTTTTTCTGATGTTTTCTTCTTTGTTCTGATTTATGACTATTTGAACCTGTGGAGGGTTCACAAGATGGGGGAACATGTATCTGCTTGTTGATATGTGGATAGTATTTGTAATACTATTTTTGGTATTTTGCTTCTTTTTGACACTGTTTAGTCAATGTTGGAGTTTCTGTTTTTGCTGGTTTTTCCTTTTTTTCTATTTTTTATTTGGGCTGATCGGACCGGGTTGCTATGCGAGACTTTGCATAGCAACGGACTCTGCATATTTCTGTGGAAACTAAGGGTTATATTGAAGTATTAGAGCCATATATTATTACCAAGAGTGTCCATACAATGCAGTATACATTGTTTATACTTTGATGATACATTTAACAAAAATTATGTGATAACACGATGAATGATACATTGTTGCGGAGAACTATTAACATGTGCCTATCTCATCTAGGTAATGAATTTTGCCTCGGGGAAGGGATGTATAGCTAAAGAAGGAAAAATAGTATCCCTGAGCAGTAATGCATGGCAGTGGGCCAGACTCCCCAAAGAAGGTTCGGTGAAGTGGCAGAGCCCCCAGACAGAAAACATATACCAGGACGGCTGAACCTTTTATACCCATGGTTACACAAGCATTGCGCAAAGTTGGCTCCGATCAATCAAGGAACAGGGTCCCCAGAGACATGGAGGAGATACCAAGCGAAACCACCGGTATTTTCCCCCACGATGGAAAGATGTTCCAAGGTACGAGGTGCTTAACAGACCGAGAGAGAGAGAGAGAGAGAGAGAGAGAGAGAGAGAGAGAGAAAGCAAATGTCTTGCAGGTTAAATCACTGCTGAACTTGTAACTACATAAGCTCTATGTTTTCTGAGTCGTTATTTAAGCATACTGGGCATGCTGAGAGGCTAATCAGTGAACTCTGAGTGGCAGTGAAAAACATTGATCTTTAATGATGAAGGATTCCTACATCTCTGGGTTAGTGAAGTGACCCTATGCATAACTTATCCTTTCAGGGGCATTTAATACTCCAATCATATGTCTGCATTGACTACAATCTATTAAAAAAGCTTTAATATCCAAATACAATATTAAATAGAGCTTATCTAATCAGTCACACAGACTCAGACATTTAGCCTATTGAATTTTGTATTTTTACCTCTAAATGCAGTTAAAGTATCATTACCTCCAATTCAGGGTAGCTCAAGACCACAAGTGATGCGCAGGCAACAGTATCATCTTCTTTTAAGTAGGACAAATCTACCCCGCCTAGCCTCTGAAGTCCAAAAAAATCTGGATGGCTTTGCCATGCTTCTGTGTTGCAAGTGATCAGGTTTCCTTTTAAAAGCATCTGTTCCCTAAATTATTTCAGACAAGAAATGAATATCAAAAGGCAGTTAGTATTAAAGGGGTGGTTCGCCTTTAAGTTAATTATTAGCATGTTATAGAATGGTCAATTTCAAGCAACTTTTCAATTGGTCAGCATTACTTAATTTTTATAGTTTTTGAATTATTTGCATTCTTCTTCTTCTGACTCTTTCCAGCTTTCAAATGGGGGGTCACTGACCCCATCTAAAAATAAATGCTCTGTAATGCTACGATTTTATTTTTATTGTTACTTTTTATTACTCCTCTTTATTTGAACCCTCTCCTGTTCATATTCCAGTCTCTTATTGAAATCAATGCATGGTTGCTAGGGTAATTTTGACTCTAGCAACCAGATTGCTGAAATTACAAACTGGAAAGCTGCTGAGTAAAAAGCTAAATAACTAAAAAAAAACACAAATAATAAAAAAATGAAAACCAATTGCAAATTGTCTCAGAATATCACTCACTACATCATACTAAAAGTTAATTTAAAGGTGAACAACCCCTTTAACCAAATAATGAAAGTATCTCAGTTCTACTGCTACTATCTAAATAAACACTTGCTGGTTTTAGGTTACAACATTCTACATGAATCATAAAGTCTTACAGAAGGCACAAATCATATTCCTCTTTACCTCTATCTATACTCTATCTATTTGTGCATCTCCTCTCCTCCATATTCCCATTACTTTTCCACTCCTTTCTTCCCTCACTATAAAAACATCCAGGCAGGCCCACCTGTGAAAAAAGCAAAAACAGTGGAGCATCGAGGAGGCCAGTAAAAGTGTAAAACAATCTAAATTTTATTTAGTATACATATAAAAACAAATTACAGCAGCAAAGTGTGAACCCTGGCTGCCCGCTTAACACGTTTCGTGGCGTCCTGCCACTTCATCAGAGGCCCACCTGTGACTAATTGATTCTCATAAAGTAAAGAAATGGCACAAAGTGTATTTGTGACATTCAATGATATTCTTAATATTTTATTGCAATGTAATACCAAATTAGCAGAAAGAGGTTGTTCACCTTTAAATTAATTTTTAGTATGATGTAGCGTACTCTTCTGAGGCAATCTGCAATTGGTTTTCACAGTTTTTTTGTGTGTTTTGCGATTTTTTTTTTTTATATATAAAAGGATTGTACAATAACCTCTCTAATGCTTTATTTACCAGTAGGTCCTTCCAGCTGACAAGAGGGCACCCATTCAGATTAGAAGAAAGCAGGGTCCGGCTAAATATTCTGAGAGCTGTGAAGATATGGAATTCTCTCCCTGAATCAGTCATACAGGATGATGCATTAGCTTTCAGAATGGGTTGGATGGCTTTTTAGCAAGAGAAGGAATACAGGGTTATGGAAGATAGCTCACAGTACAAGTTGATCCAGGGACTAGTCCGATTGTCATCTTGGAGTCAGGAAGAATTTTTCCCCCCCTCTGAGGCAAAATGGAGAAGCTTCAAATGGGGTTTTTGCCTTTCTCTATCTAGCAGTTAGGCAATCTATACAGGGCTGCCATTAGCAATCACGGGGCCCCGTACAACAAAATTTTCGGGGCCCCCTTGGCCCTGCCCACCCTGGCGCCCAAGCACCCAAGACCCACCCCTGATCCCCACCACACAGACATCAGCGCTAGAAAAGTACCCCCCCCACACACACACACGTTATAAAAAACTATTGATGGTCAAGGCCCCATTATAAGTAAAAAAAATTGTGGCCCCAAAGAATATTTTTTTAAAAAAACATTGGCGCCAGGGTCCCCTTTACAAGTTAAAAAAAAATGGGCCCCAAAGAATATTTTTTTAGAAAAAATTGGTGGCAGGGGCGTATAGAATATTAAAATAATACATTGGTGGTCAGGGGATAAAAAAAAAAAAAACACAAATTGGTGTTCAGTAGAATTGAACTCATGGCTTCAGGACTTTAACTTCGCCTCCTTTCATGACTGGGCCTTTTCTGTGTTTCAGAACTTCAATTTCGGCTGTTTTCGTGACTTCGGGTCTTTTCGCCTCTTCAGCTGTTTTCACCACTTTGACTGTTCGGCACTTCCTCATTTCGGCTGTTCGGGACTTCGCAAATGGCCGTATGGCTTCGGCGCTGTCAAGGAGTTCAGCACTTCTGGGTCCTCCTTCAGGCCCCAGACACTTGTCCTCACCTGATGGCGAGGACGATGGAGAGACACCTATGACTAAGTGCCGGAGGCTACGAAAAGCGTAAGGTGGGCCATGTGGAGTCAGTATGTATCATAAACTTTTTAAATTTCGAATACTAATAAATAATATTTTTTACTGAAAACAAGCCTTGGGATATATATCTTTTGATATAAATGATTTTGTGTGTTGAGTGCCCTCTAGCTTTTTCTATAGATATACGGAAATCAGGTGTATGGACTCCCAGATACAAAATGATTTATACTCCCCTGATGGCGGCCCTGAGTCTATATATAGACTTAAAAAACGGAAATTGATGGACTTGTGTCTTTTTCCAACCCAGCTTACTATGTTACTATGAAAAAACAATATGAAGACCAATTGATAAGATGCTTATAATCGGCTGTTGTTCTATAACATACTTAGAGCAGAGGTGAACCACCCTTTAACATCACTTTTGTCAATGCCCCTATTAGTGTTCATCTAAATTATGAGCTTAGCAGGACTGCAGTAAATCTCACTTTTCCCAAACCATTACTGATTCTTTCTTTCATGTCCATGACATCCCCAGAATTCCTGGATCCCACAGCTGTCTGTCCTTGTTACACACTAAATAAATATTAATGATGCTGGCTTGAAAACTAATGGTCTCACTCTGTTGACATATTGTAGATCTGTCGCTGGTTTACTTTCTTAACCCATGGACAGGGCCTGCACTGCAGACAAAATTTGCACATACAGAGCACGCGCATGCGCTTCTGAGTTCGTAACGTTTTCTTTTACTGAAAAGGGGGTGGGATTATATTGTATTGTCAGGTGAGGTAAATTCTATTCGGATATACACAGCGGGGGTACTGACCGCTCCCATCTAAGTAACGTTTCCGATTGTTCCGCTCGATGCTTTTCTTGTTCTTTGGCCTCCTCTGCTTCTATTTCGGCCACGACAGCCGCCATATCAACATTCGCGCTGTTCTTCCGCCTTTCAACAGCTGACGTCATTGATGCGCTGTATTAACACCGATATTGCTTGTAGTTGTAACTTCTCAAGCGGACGTGCTGTTATTATGTATGATATTCGCTATTGTGTTATTAGTAATCCAGCCTATACTAATGTTTCCGTAAAGGAGACCTGGCAGTGCAGTGCTTCAGCATTACAGTAGTGTTTTGTTCTTGCTTTGGAGGCGTTGGAAACTTGGAATCCGAGGAGTTACTTTAAAGGAGAAGGAAACCCCCTGGGCGCAAAACCCCTCCCTCCTCCCCCCTGGCCTACCTGCCCCCCCCCGGCAAATGCCCCTAACTTGTTACTCAACCCTCTGCGCAGGTCCTGTCCACGGAGTTCACAGACGCCATCTTCTCCCACGCGGTCTTCTTCCTGCTTTGACCTGCGTCTTCTGGCGCATGGGCAGTAGGAGCATTTTCAGGTACGGATCTACTGCGCATGTGCTGAATGTCATGAAAACTTTGTGACATTCGGCACTTGCGCAGTAGATCCGTACCTAAAAAAATGCTCCTACTGCGCATGCGGCAGGTCAAAGCAGGAAGAAGACCGCGTGGGAGAAGATGGCGCCTGTGAACTCCGTGGACAGGACCTGCGCAGAGGGGTGAGTAACAAGTTAGGGGCATTTGCCCGGGGGGACAGGTAGACCAGGAGGGAGGGGGCGCGACACAGGGGGGAGGGGTTTTGCGCCCAGGGGGTTTCCTTCTCCTTTAAAGGGCTTGTTTATCTTTGCGTCAACGTTTAGTATTAATATGTAGAGAGTGATATTCTGAGACAAGTTGCAATTGGATTTAATTTTTTTATTAGTGATTTTTCGAGTTATTTAGCTTTTTATTCAGCAGTTCTCTGGTGTGCATTTTTAGCAATCTGGTTGGTATGGTCTAAATTCCCCTAGAAACCATGCATTGATTTTGATGCATTGATTTCAAGAGACTGGAATATGAACAGGAGAGGACCTTACAAGAAAGATGATCAATAAAAATTAGATGGAGTCAGCAACACCCATTTGAAAGGTGGGAAGAGTCAGCTGAGCAGGGCACACACAGGCAGAGCAGGGCACACCCAGGCAGAGTAGTGTCACACACAGGCAGAGCAGGGCACACACACGCAGAGAAGAGCACACACAGGCAGAGTATGTTGCAGGCAGAGCACACACAGGCAGAGTAGGGCACATGTCAAACGCAGGCAGAACAGGGCACACGCAAGCAGAGTATGTCACACACAGGCAGAGCAGGGCACACGCAGGCAGAGTAGGGCCCACGCAGGCATAGCAGGGCACGCGCAGGCAGAGCAGGGCACATGTAGGCAAAGCAGGGCATACGCAGGCAGAGCAGGGCCCATGCAGGCAGAGTAGGGCACATGGCACACACAGGCAGAGTATGTCACACACAGGCAGAGTATGTAGAAAGGAACCAGCAGCACACTGTGTTTAAGTTGCAAAAGTGCACCAAAAATTTAGGCTACGTTTCGGGCCCACCTGGCCCTTTATCTAGCCAGGTGGGCCCGAAACGTTGCCTAATTGTATGATGTGGGCTTAATAAATTTTTGGTGCACGTTTGCAACTTAAACACAGTGTGCTGCTGGTTCCTTTCTACATATTGTTATGACCCAGTGACAGGAGTGGGTCCTCCAGTTCAGCACCTGACACTACAAGAAGTGTGTATCAGTAAGGTGAGAGCTCCACCTTAACAGGTGTACACAGGCAGAGTATGTCACACACAGGCAGAGTATGTCACACACAGGCAGAGTATGTCACACACAGGCAGAGCATGTCACACACAGGCAGAGTATAACACACAGGCAGAGCAGGGCACACACAGGGAGCCTATGGAAGGCGGAACAGAGCAAGAGACAGGGAAACCTATCAGGACCACTGTAGTAAGTACTACATACAGTAACACAGTGCTGGTGCTCCATTAGCATTTTGTATAAAGTGTGAACAGGTGAACAATGTGGGCAGTTTCAGTCTGGGTCTCAGGTGTGAATAGTACAGGCCTTTAGGATTTGAAGAATAGAGGTGTGACAAGTGTGAACAATGCACGGGCATTACAGGTGTGAATAATACAAGGGATTAGTCTGAATTTGAGGTTTAAACAATGCAGGGGCCAGTTACTCTCTGTAGTGATACCATTAAAGTATCAGCAGGTAGGTGGGCCACACAAGGGGGGGGGTCGCGGGCCGCCAGTTGGACAGCCCTGATCTAGACCGTTGCAACCATGTTGCTGATCTATGGTTGCTAGGGTACTTTAGACCCTAGTAACCAGATTGCTGAAATTGAAAATTGGAGAGCTGCTGAATAAAAAGCTAAGTATCTCAAAAACCACACCATGATAACCAATTGCAAATTGCCCCAGGATATCACTATCATACTAAAAGGTGATTTAAAGGTGAATAACCCCTTTAATCAAGGTACACACTCAAGGGGGAGGTGTGGGTTGCACCTGGGATGGGGGAGAAGGGGCTCTGTAGGCCTGGTGGGCCCTGCCCCACCCCCCGGTCTGATGCTACAGAATTTTAAAAACCAGGATAAGTTAGGACATGCCCATAATTGTCCGTGACCTAACTCACTTATACCCAGACATACCGCTAATAAGCCAGAAAGGCAGCCCATGTACTGATAACTAGCTTCACCCATTTTGGGGTCCGTAGTATTGGAACCATCAGTATGCCTGCACTCGTACGTTTATCGCAGCACAGTTTTAAGAGAGGAAATTAGGTCAGTAGGAAAACACCTACCTACCTTCCATTATGTGGTTTCATTGCCTAGATACAATGAAGCATTTGCATCCATCCTTATTAGCAAAAGAAAAGGTACTGAGGTCTCTCTTGCTGATTAATTCATACTTGCTAGTTATGAGTTATGCTTCTCTGTCTGCCCCCCCCGCATCAACTGTGATGTCATAACTTTCCACAGTGGACTTGGGGTGTACTACCCTCTGATGCTGACACACACATCGTCATTTTCCAATTCCAATGTTACACCTTCAGCAAGGTTCCAGTAGATGCTGTAGTCATTCTTTTCTCCATTACCTCACCTAAATACTGTTGCAGTAGTTTCAATAAATTGCTTCCATCTTACATGGCAGATGCCCTTGAAGGGCTAGGACACAATATTGTGGGTGAATGCAGAGAACATGGGATGGCTGGCACTGATTTGCCATGATAGAGTTCCAGAAGGAAAAAGAGATCCAGACTGTCTACTTAAATAAATAACACTGCCTGGTTCTGGAACAACTACTGTATATCAGCTTTTCTATGCAGGTGAAATTACTTCCAGGAGAAACACGGGTTGTGAATGTAATGAACGGAGCTCACCCTTCCTTGTGGCGTCTCGGCCGCAGCTCTCGCGATACTCCGGCAACTCCAAGCCGGTATTTACAAGGCAAAATCTGTGTATCGCTGTTCAGCGCTGGCCCGTCCCCATCAAGACTCGCCACACTTAATTCTTTGAAAAGCGGCTTTTATTCAGCTTGCATAAGTGATAACAGGCAGTGGGTAAGTGGTGCGAACTAACGCGTTTCGTGCCCTCTCTTATTGGCACTTCATCAGAACTCTGATGAAGTGCCAATAAGAGAGGGCACGAAACGCGTTAGTTCGCACCACTTACCCACTGCCTGTTATCACTTATGCAAGCTGAATGAAAGCCGCTTTTCAAAGAATTAAGTGTGGCGAGTCTTGATGGGGACGGGCCAGCGCTGAACAGCGATACACAGAAATTACTTCCACCATTATTTGTTCCAGTAAAAGCATTATATGGAAACACACATAAAGCAGGCAGGGGAGAGCACGGCTTGACGCATTTCGTGACTGTGTTCGTCACTTCCTCAGAAGCCAGTGCGCCCTTTGCTGCAATAACATTTTTTTTTTTGGGGGGGGGGGGCCTGAAAAATAATTTGCAGTGAGACCCAGCAATATCTAGTTACACCACTTAATCAAAAGGAGCAATTCATTATTACTGGTCTGTGGAGCAGTCACTTATTCTCCTCAGCAGAACCAAGAAGTGGCATCTTCTCTAACAGGAAGTCAGAAAGAGAAGGTTTTATTATTTTTGAAAATATATAAACTTGCACAGATATTACTAATGGATCAGGCAATGTGCGTTAATCAATTGTCTGTCTTATGTATGCTTGCAGTTAATTTGGCCAGATCAATTGAACTTCTGTTGAACTTATGTTTTACTTAGCCTTGGAGTAGAGTTCTGCACCAGGTCGTTTACCCATGGAATACCCAAAATGCAGCAGGGTTGTGTTCAGGAAGTCAGACTTACCTTAACGGGGTTGTTCACCTTTGAGTTAACTTGAATTATGATGTATAGAGTGATATTCTGAGAAAATGTGCAATTGGTTTTAATATTTTATTATTTGTGGCTTTTATTTAGCTTTTTAGACAGCAGCTCTCGTTTGCCATTTCAGCAATCTGGTTGCTAGGGTCCAAATTACCCTGGCAACTATGCATTGATTTGAATAAGAGTCTGTAATATTAACAGGAGCGGCCTGAATTGAAAGATGAATAATAAAAAGTAGCAATAACAATACATTTGTAGCATTCAACGCATTTGTTTTCTAGATGGGGTCAGTGACCCAA
This sequence comes from Xenopus laevis, assembly GCF_017654675.1. Taxonomy (NCBI): domain Eukaryota; kingdom Metazoa; phylum Chordata; class Amphibia; order Anura; family Pipidae; genus Xenopus; species Xenopus laevis. Next base: position 28,164,316 of record NC_054387.1, read on the forward strand.
TTTGAAAGCTGGAGTCAGCAGAAAATGGCAAATAATTAAAAGAAGATATAAAAAAGAAATAATGAAGGCCAATTGAAAAGTTGCTTAGAAAACAGTCTGAAAACTTTAATACAGGCTGGTTAAATGCCCTGTTCTTCCTGCCCCCTGGTTTGGGTATGGTTCGGTAGGCAGGCAGTCCGTAGTTTTAAACTTAAACACCCTGCCCTGGATTCTGACATGCGACATAGCCATGTGAATATGTGAGAGTATATGTGAGACTATGTGAATAATGCTGACTTGGAGCTGCCTCATGACAGCATGCTTCACTTGTTGTCACTCTCCTTGAGCCAGCAGTCTGTGTCTCCTGGGCTTGTCTGTCTCATCTCTCTCAACTCTTCCTGCCACCCTAGGGCCTGGCCCTGCTGTCCTGAGCAAGGCCTGTTATGAGATCACAGGTCTTCTACTTTGCCTGCCCTCTCCTGCTGTGGCTCTATTGCCTGAGTCAAGTAGCAGTACTTCTCTCCCAGTGTTCAGTAATATTATGAGTGATCTCTCAGTGCTCAAATACCGTGACAGTGAGTGTTCTGTGCTTTACGTGATCTTCAATCTAGATATATGTGAGGAATCAAATTAGTTGCAGCTTCCTTTTTCTTCCCCTCTGTACAGAAGTCCAAAGTTGCATATAGCTGTAGTTTAACTACAAGGAAGCACACATCATAACTGTATATATAGTGTAGTAGATTGGTGACAAAAACTGGAACACACCCCCTTATGCACTAGGGGGGTTATTTATTAAAGGTCGAGTTGTGTTTTCTCGAAAAAAAAAAAAAAACTTGAATTTTTCAAGTTTATGCCCGAAGCTGCAAAAAGTGAATCTGAAAATACTCCAGTGATAACCTGTCAAACTCATGTAAAAGTCAATGGCATAGGTCCCATTAAACATTTGAAGATGTTTTTTGCTGTCATGATTTTCATGTTTTTACACTGGTTTTTGCTCGAAAACTAGATAAATTTGAGGTATTCGAGTTTTTTAAGTCTATAAATGTGTTGTTTTTTTTTGTTTTGCCCAATTGCATTCAATTATGTTTTTTTCAGATTTTTCATAAATAAGTTCACCCTACTCACGTAGATCCGGACTGGGCAGTATCACTTCATCAGTAGAACAATGCACAATACACAGTCACATATGAAATGTAAAAATCCGCATATAGTGTAAACGATTTTATTAAAAAGGGTAAAAGCACCAAAATGGCTTCCAATAATCCAGTAAATACACAGCATATAAAAAGAAAGTCCGACGTGTTTCACGTGGCACCATGCTTCCTCTGGGACAAATCCATATGAAATTCTCCACTCGTTTGTGTAATCAGAGGCACTAGCATAACTGCAAATCCTTCATTTGCTGACAAACACACTAACACAGGGGTCCCCAACCTTTTTAACCCGTGAGCCACATTCAAATGTAAAAAGAGTTGGGGAGCAACAAAAGCATGAAAAAGTCCCTTGGGGTGCCAAATAAGGGCTATGATTGGCTATATGGTAGCCCTATGTGGACTGGCAGCCTACAAGAGGCTCTACTTGGGACTATAATTAGTTTTTATGCAATTAAAACTTAATTTCAAGCTTGAAATTCAAAAATAAGCCCCTTCTTTGAGGACCCTGAGAGCAACATCCAAGGGGTTGGAGAGCAACATGTTGCTCACGAGCTACTGGTTGGGGATCACTGCACTAACATATGACAATAATGTGATTGTGATCAGATGATGTATTTGAAGTTGAACAAATAAATGAGGAAAATACTGTCTGTATGCCTTTACTTTGTTACAATGCCAAGACAGTGAGTGTTCTGTGCTATACTAAAAACATTAAATGGGAACTATTTTTTTTATAATTGCAGCAGGGCGCACTGTGGGTATTCAGGCCCATGGGTTGGGTGTGGATAACAGAACCATGCAGGTATGGGTCTCACAAAATGGATCCACAAAGGATTCTACCGTGGAATGCTCCTGCAACCCTCTTTCTTTGTATTTCTGTATTTAGGGCAGTAATTCTACAGAAATAACTTTCATGTGGTTGCAGCCCCAAACCCCTGTCACTTATGTCTTCAAAATGAGTTCTGGTCTGAGCAATCTCTCTCTTATTAATTAAAAAACAGCAGAGGAGGATTAAACCTGTGAGGCTGAAGCTTTGGTCTCTGCTATAAAAGGTAACCGTGTAGGAGGATCAAGCCTGTCAAACCAGAACTTTGATCAGGAGACATTTTTCACAACAAATGCTGCCATGCAGGGGAGGTGCCAGCCAATGTAAAAAAGTATGATCTGGAAAAGTTAGGCCCACCATATGGGATTTATATTTTCTTGTTTATTACAAAAAAAAATAACAAACTTCTTTATTTAAACAGTAGGCAAAAAGTATAAAGTATTTGCTGCAAGGCCTGTTCACTGAGCTTATGTTTAAAATGTCATATAGCTTAATAACATAGCTGATTAGGACTGAAACTTCAGATAAGTATTGGGAGGTGGTAGCAAGGTAGTCAGTCCACCCAAATCTTTTTGAGGGGAAAAACTTACTTCCATCCAGAAAAGTGTCTCGCAGCAGGACAGCATTGGCTCCTATGTTTCTGACAATCTAGAATCACAGAAAAAATGCACCTGCAGAGCAAATATAAGCAGGGAATCATCCCTGCAGGGTTTATTGCATCATAATGATGCAATAAACCATGAGGGGGAGGGGGGATTCTGCTTTACTTCACTCTTTTGGTTATTTTTTTCCCATTTTGATTACAACTGGCAGGGGACAGAGTGTCAAAACTGTGGGGAGACCATTGCTTAATTGGGTTGTCCCCTGACATTTGCCCAAATCATTTTAATATAGACTATTTTGACTTTGCAAGAGCAGCACAGATTATGATTTGACGACAAGCAAAGCATAGTACTTGGAACCCAGCCTTACAAAGATACTATTTCCAGTTATGATGTAGACTTAGGGTAAACTATTCACCTGTGCAAACCGCTGGCCCAGGTGCCCTATGTAACCTGGCCGGACGCAACAGCCAATAGATACACGTACGAAAAGGACGCATGTGTGTCAAAAAAGCAGCATGTCTGCAAAAATGACATTCACTGGCCAGTGCGGCGACAGGGGACCAGACTATGGTATGAGGCAGAGAGGATACAGGCCTGCTTCCCCCTCCCCCCCCTTTGCGCCTTAGGCACATGCCATTCTCCCTACCACTAGTTCAAGCCCTGCCAGTGCATACAGGTTTCTATTGTCCACCACAGGAACAGAATTCTAGGATGAAGATAATAAGTAGGTTTGAAGGTACATTAATGCCAACAAATTACATTATATTTTAATTAATTTTTTAATTACAATTTACTGTGTACCTGTACTGGTGCAACTGGTGTGTTTGCTTAAACACTACTATGGTTTATATAAACAAGCTGCTGAGTAGCCATGGGGACAGCCATTAAAGGCACGTTATATAGCAGATACCAGATGAACTGTGCAGAATCCCATTGTGTTCTATTACAACACTTATCTATTGTCTGCCAAGTAGCCTGTACCTTATCTGCTGCCACCATAGCTACACACTAGCCTATTCATATAAACTAAAGCAGGCTTTCTAAAGCAAACATAATTTATCAATGCATAACAAAAGTACATTATATTTGAATGAATTTAAACAAAAAAAATCCGGTGTTACATTAACCATTCACCAAACCCACCACCCTCCTTCTTAGGTGAACACTGTATAGCATCACATATTCTAGTCTGTCTGCTCAGAGCTATTTTTTTTTTGGGTCCGGTTCCAGACTCAAACAACCATTTTTAGAACCCAGACAACTGGTGTAATTTAGTAGTATGTGATTTAGAGTCTCCAATATGAAATTCTTCAGCTTCCATAAGAAATTTGGCTGAAGCAAGTAAGTAAATGTAATAGCTTTAAACCTTATGACTACCAGTGAGAACTGACCCTTACTACTTTTACTTTTTACTAGTTTTACTTACTAGTTTTTATATACTATGAGAAATTGCAGCTAAGAGGAGTAAATGAAAACACACAACATAGATTACATTCTGTATTAGTACCAAAATGACTGGTCATAGATTTATAGTTCCTGTACAGAAAAATAAGAATTCATAATAGTTTATGCAAACAAACCTTGTTGACAAAAACATTGACCTACATTTTTAAACCACTTTTTTCCTTCAATGGTAGGAAATTCCTTAAAAGAGAACTTGTGTACTTAAGCTAGAAATAATAGTTGGCACAGTTAAGACTATGCTTTAATTAATGTTCCACACTGTTAAGGTGGCTGTAAATGCACTGATATTGTACAAAACAAAATTTTGTAAGATATTCGGTGCGTGTATGGTGGAAGACGAGCCGGCAGATATAGGCAGAAGACTTGGATATTGGTCGGCTCGTCAATTGGGGCTGGCCAGAAAATTTTGATTGGGCGCTTTTGAAGGCACCCAAACATCAGCCATTATTGCTGAATCGTCAGATACAGGTAAAATTCTATTGTTTCTACCTGTATATCAGACGATTCAGCTCTACATGCATGTATTGAAACGAGCAATCTTTTTTGGAAAGATAGTCATTTGGACAGGGAGACAAATCAACATACACAATTGTACAGAACATCTGAATTCAGCTGCAGATGACCTCCAGTTTAAAAACTAAAACTCCTATAAAAACCTTTGGTTACAAGACATCATGAAAATGTATATTATAACAAAGGGACTGTAACGTGTGGTGTGGTATATGAGACACAGTCAAGTACTTAATTATCAAAGCACCAATTGTATTGTTGGACAAGCATTCTTATGCTGATCACTTGTAGCAACGGCTTTCCCGATACAGGAAAATGAGATGTAAACACTGCTACAATCCACTTCTTACAGTAGCCAACCTTAATTGTGGATCTAGCATTTTAAGCAAACTAAAGAATTCTGGATATGCCTGGAATGGTCCCCCAATATCTGACATCACAGAAGCATCATACACAAAGAATTTTACAACCTGATTTTAAGTAATCCTGCATTTAACACCATTTTTTGTGATTCCACCAATATAAACAATACATTTCTCCTGTATTACCGATTTATACAATTAACACTAGATAGGTAAAACGATTTAGGATTTGTGGATCCCAGTGGATTTACCATGTTTCTGTAGGACTGGCAAACCATTCATGGACTTTTAACTGCTGCAGGCAAGCATTACCCACAGCATGCTTAGACAAGAAAAATAATCTGTTCAGATCCCGAATCTGTGCACATCCTATTATCATCACTTCTGGGAGTAAAAATGCAGGCTGTCCCGTTTAAGCTTCATGAAATGATCTATGATATTTTTAAATCATATTTGCAGTTAAATATCACAAACTACCAGATTGCATTTATGAGGTAAAAAACCTCAGCTAAAAACCTACTGTACAAACACAGCTGAATATGTTGCTTCAGATGTCCCATGGCAATGTGATATCGAAAAATGAAGAGTGCTACTTTGGATGCAGAATCTGTATCCAGACAGTAAGAGATTACTGTCAGATCTTATATCCTCTGCTTGTTAGTAATGTAGCAGCCATCATCACTAGCAATTCTAGCTAGTGAATTCTAAACAAAAAAAATTCAGTCAGAATGGTTTATCTGTGATGCCTTCTCCTGGTGTGTAAAAATGTAAACAAATTTGTGCCGTCAGTGCCACCTTACACACAATTCTCATCAACACAGCTAACTAATCGCCTGCGTCTTATACACGCCCATATCCAGTGTGGTGTTACATGTTTGGCATCTGTGTCACTATCAGGTGCATCACCCATCACATGTGTGGCTGTAGGAAGATCATATTCTGGTACCAGGTCCCCATCAAAGGCGATAAAATAACGGCGCAGTTTGGCAAAGTCATCAAGTGTGGAAGGAATATGCAGCTTTACACCAGTGAATATGTCCAGAAGAGTCTAAGAAGAGACATTAAGCGGATCTTATTAAAAAAAATTTAAGTTTTCAATAATGCTAGCCCAATTTATATCTGCAAGGATTTAAAGGAGAACCTCGAAAATTCTAGCTCTCACCCAAAGGCTGTCCACCCCCTTCCCAAACTGCACCTCTGCAGAGCTCCAATAGATCTGCATTGACTGTACATGATCCAACAATGCAGAGTAGTAAGTTGGTTTTTTTGGCTTGTTTAAAGGAATAGTTCAGGATAAAAATAAAAACTATTACTATTAGCAGCTCATTTGGTTTCCACTAGGGAGCTGAAAAGCATGAAGTTGGGTTCTGGCTATTAGGTCAGACATCCAGTTGCTGCAGCCTTTATACATTACATTTTTGGCTAACTATATTAGAAACATTTTTTATTTTGCACATACAATCTATTTACCCAGTTTTTATTTGTACAGTGAACGGTTCCATTAAACAAGACAAAAAAAAACCTTAAGACAAAATATACCTGCCTCACATGGCTTTATTCAGTCTGGCTTTTCTAGGAAAGGCATATAATACACAAGAGCCATGAATATTCTGTAAATTATTTCCTTGTAAAAGGTGCTTAGTGATGTAATCAATTTTAATTTGTGCTTAGTGATGTCATTTCTGCCATGAGTTACTGAATATAATAAAATAATGTACCGCTTATTGTAAAATATGAGGATATTAAAGGTAACCTTGGAGTTCCATGACCTGTATAAAAGCACTCTGCTGTATGATCATGGAGCTCCTTGGTGACTTATAATATCCTTATATTTTACAAGGGGTACAGGAATTACCTATAAACACTATTTAAACTTCCTAAAATACACATAAAAACAAACATTTATGATTCCACAGATCTAATGCAACCCTCTCTCTTTATTCCATTGTAAATTGATGCTTTCTAGGATCTGAAGTCCCTCTGCTGTCCCAAGAATACACAACTTCACAATGGAACATGGTGAGGAAGGGTTTACACTACAGTGGGGGGTGGATTTGGCAGACACACATTCATTGGTTCTTTTCAATCTGTGTAATCAGGTATGTCTGTGTAAAAATAAAAACATCCATTTTCTGGAAGTTCAGACAGTGTAGGTAGCTTTTCAGCATAAGCCCACGGAGTGAGTTCATGTTAAAATGGAGAGGTTTATTTTCTTTTGTAAAGAAAAAATAAGTCACAGCCCAATTTCGGAATGACAGTAAAATCCTTTCCTTTCACTCAAGTCTGGCTGCATACATTTTGCCATTATGGCACTTCTCTCTCAAACAGAACTGTCTGTGGCTGTCAAAATACCCATAATTCCCTAACACTTTCCATAAAAAGAAATCAAAAAAGTATCTCCTATGCTTTTATATGGCAAGTAGTGGCAATGACAGGTGGCACTACTCTTAAATTCTCACCATTGGCAAATTGGGAGTGGCTTAGCCACCATCAGATATGTAACCTGATGGTGGCTAACATGCAACAATTGGTTTACAGTTACTTGGTTTGGTAAGTAAGATGAGGTCATGTCAAAAATACTGCTTCCTGTAGACTTGAGGGGCTTTTACTAACTGGTGTTGCTGTTCTACCCACAGATTGCTGATCGTAGTATTATGCTTTCTTAAACTTTTATTTACATTTATTTTAAGGTAAGTAACAAGAACTCAAAAAGTATTTTGTTTTGGTACTGTGAAAGCAAAGCTAACAAAAATGTTATGTAAAATAAATAAATTTGACTTTAGTTCTCCTTTAACATCACATTTAATCAACTTCTAAAACGGTCTCCATGTTGTCGTCTGCTCAGCTTTCAGTCTTTTAACCCTGAAATGAATTGCCAAGCATTTACTAAAATGCAAAATAGCAAAACTGAATGAGCACACAATATACTTACTTTATTAGCTGCAGTTGATTGGGCTATGCGGTGTCCGTTACTATGACCTGTTTCTGAAATCTTAGCCTGAGGAGAAAATAGCCATGTTTACATCACAGGAAGACAACAATTAAATGTGACATTGGCAGATGAGTTGAAAGTGATGAAATAGATCAGGCTGCAATCAGTAACAAAACAATTCAATCAATACTATTCTGCAGTGGACATAAATAAAATTAAGCTTCTCCTATAAATGGAACATGAAACTACTGGATACACGTTAAAAATAAAAGTTTTATCCTAACCTTTTTACTCTGTACAGTTGTAGGAGTGTGGGATTTGCGCTTCTCTGCTTTCATCGGCTCTTCTTTTTTCTTCTGAGGAGGTAGTTTACTACCTAAAGGATAACCAAAGGCAAGATTTAGAAATGTTTTAGCCAACACTCTCCCTTTCCCCCACTGGTATACATTATAATTATTAAAGAAAAAATTACTTATCCACAAGAGATACGTAGAACGCTCAAAATTTAATAAACTTGCTCTAACATTTCTCTATATTTAATAATGCAAGCAATATTTAACTGTTATTTCTAAAATTAAAAGTTACAGTATTACTACAATTTACATAGTTACATAGTTACAATATTTAACTATTATTTCTAAAATTAAAAGTTACAGAATTACTACAGAAACCAAAGAATGGCAGATTTAACAAGAAAAAAACTGTGATATTATAGCGCATTTGTTTGGCATATGCTTTTAACAGTTCCCTTGCTATATTTAAAGACATATCAAAGATTACATATACAGTAACCTCTAAACCTCATCTGAACTGGCCTTTGGCCTGCTCCCCCTCTTGCTTCTTCTACATTCGCCCCCCCTATGAGGAAAATTTCTATAAAAGGATTATATATAGCAAAAAGGCTGTGGGTGGTGATAATTAAGCATTTGGCTAGTTGAAAGACAATGCAGCCTAGGCAAGGCTAAAACTGCCAGCTGTCAGTAAACTAAATGCAAAGTGAAAATAAAAATGAGGGTACAGAGGGCCTTGAAGCCACATTTGAAGATCAAACTGTGCGTGCATGATAAATAAAATCGCTGGAAGCAGCCAGCAACTCTGCAAGAGAGGAAGCAACAGGAGACCATACTGGGGGAACATATTTGACTAAAATTCCATGTGGGTACACTCCACTGGACTAATTATCCTCATATGGTCATGTTTTCCCCTGGACTGTAGTTAACATTAAAAACTGTACTGCAACACAGTATTAAGATTTATAGAATGTATTTCTGAAAGTATGAGGAAAACAGGATTTTTGTACTCACTGTTAAATCTGTTTCTCTAGTCGAAAGGGGGACACAGGGACCTAAGGGGTTCAGCTCCACCCTCTAGGAGGCAGGACACATTAATTAAGGGGCGTGCCACACCAGGCTTACCCCTGTACACTGTACCAAGCCACTCAGTTTGTCCCAACTAAGAACCAGAAGCCAACATGTATACAACAAATAACTAAAAACATATACAATTAATAATGAATGGGGGGCACACCAAAACTTTCAAAGGTTAGCGAGAGGTGCAGAAACAAATGTTACCCCTACTAAAGGTAACCAATATCAATAATTAATCTGCATGTTTGCACACTCAAAACCAAAACAGAAACAGTTTAACGAAAGGGTGGTTTGAAAAAATAATTTTTACTTTTGTTCAAAGAAAAACATTTTACATGGACAACGCCATACAACACATGGCATAATTTATACAATGTTAAAAAAGTAGCATAGAATATCAACCACCCATTAGTTATATGTATTCAGAATCCCCTTGACAAAGGCCTTGGTGCCGAAACGTTGGGGCCATGCTCATTTTTCTGGTAGGTGTATCCGCTCCCTTGCTGATTTCTTGCTTGCTACATATAACTAATGGGTGGTTGATATTCTATGCTACTTTTTTAACATTGTATAAATTATGCCATGTGTTGTATGGCGTTGTCCATGTAAAATGTTTTTCTTTGAACATAAGTAAAAAGTATTTTTTCAAACCACCCTTTCGTTAAACTGTTTCTGTTTTGGTTTTGGGTGTGCAAACATGCAGATTAATTATAAATAACTAAAAACAGGCAGAATGATGGTCCAGGTGGCTATTCTGGACGCAGCCAACAGGTCAATGGCTCGTCCTAAGGGGCGGGAAGCCCTGTGTCCCCCTTTCAACTACAGAGAAACAGATTTAACGGTGAGTACAAAAATCCTGTTCTCTGTTGTCTTAGGGAGACACAGGGATCTAAGGGGACTTAAAGCAGATCCCCAAAACAGCAGGGTGGGGACGAGCCTGATTGGTAAGTTATAATAAGGTGGCCTTGGCTTATGCAAGTGTGTCAATCCTGTAAAATTTGGCGAAGGTGGTTGCGGAGGACCGGGTCGCCGCCTTGCAAATCTGAATCAGTGAGGCAGAGTTGTGCCATACCCAGGAGGCCCCGACGGCCCTCGTGGAGTGAACCCGGACTCTGTCTGGCGGAGATCTTCCCTTGGCCACCTCACAATGGTAGTCTTGGAGGCTGTTTGACCCTTACGAGGTCCAGATGGTAGAATTAATTTTGATCTCTCCAGATACCACCAAAGTTCTCTGACTACGTCTGGGGTGTGAAGTTGTTGTCGGAGAACCATGTCCTGCAAGGCCAATAAGGAGCTATTACTATTACTGTGACTAGCGAGTGTGATCTTCTTGAGGACTCGAGGCAGCATTGGAAGCGGTAGGAAAATGTATGCTTGGTTGAACAGCCAGCCCGGAGTCATGGCATTCACCACTGCTGCCATTGGATCTTGGTAGTGTGCAAAGAATTCTGGAACCTTTCGATTGTTTAGGGATGCCATCAGCCCTATCTGTGGCTGCCCTCAATGGTTCACCAGCTCTGTGAACGTCCCTAAATTAAGCTCCCATTCGCTCGGATGTAGCTGATTTCGACTTAGAAAGTCCGCCTTGATGTTGGACACCCCATGTATATGAATAGCTGACAGCCTCACTGAGTTGACCTCCGCCGAGCCCAGTACACAAGGATGTTGCTGAACTTCCGTCAGTGCTGCTCTGCTGTGTGTTCCTCCCTGCTTATTTATGTAGGCCGCGGTTGTTGCGGTGTCGCTTTGAACTTTCACTGGTTTCTCCTTCAGAAAATGTGCCCAGTGGTTTAGAGCAAATTTTACAGCTTGTTGATTGGCAGTTTGGTCTCCTCGGAAGACAAGAGTCCCTGAGCGGGGACAGGTTGTTCCACGCTGCTCCCCAGCCCCCTAGGCTGGCGTCTGTCGATATCACATTCCAAATTGTCATAGCCCAGGATTGTCCTGTGGACAGGTTGTTTGGTTATTACCACCTCCCTGGTTGTTCGAGAAAGGGTGAAAACTCGAGATGTTGGTCCCCCTATCCATGCCGATAGGATATTCGATTAGAGAGGACATAGGTGAATCTGTGCAAACTGGACCGCCTCGATGGCCAAACCCATCAGTCCCACTACCTTCATTGCCATGAGAATTGTTGGCCTTTGAATGGAAAGTAGAGAGTGAAACTAATCTTTGATTTTGGACTGTTTGTCTTGGGTAAGTCTCACTAGCTGTGTGGTGGTGTTGAACTCTAGACCAAGAAATATCATCTAGTGACTGGGTTGTAGGTTGGATTTCTTCCAGTTGTTGGACCAGCCGAAGTGTTAAAATAGCTGATCCTTCTTGCTGCAGATCCTTCTTGGCCTAATCCTCTGACGTTGCCTTCAGGAGAAGGTCTTGCAAATACAGTGTGATCGATACCTCCTGCAGTTGCCATGCTGCCGATGTTACTGCCATCAGTTTCGTGAACACTGGATCTGCTGATGAGAGTCCTAACGGAAGTGGTACAAACTGATCCTGCTTTTTACCCCTTGTAGCTTGGGAAATAATTTTCTCCAGTTCTTCGCCAAACAACTTGTTCCCTTTGAATGGGAATGCTGACTCGAGTCATAGGCTTCTGCTTGCCACTACTGAGAGTTCTGAGGCGTAAGCAGTGATTTGCGTTGTGTCTAGGGTGGAATGGTATAGATAATCTGAAGTTTCTGCGATTGTTTGATCGGTTGATGGTAGATCCGCTCTGTGTGTTCTTTTCTGGATATCCTCGACGAGTGATTCCAACCAAGCCTGAATCGCCCTGGATACCCAAGCTGAGGCTAGGCCTGGTCGTAATGCAGAGCCTGAGGATGCGTAATTCGCTCGTAGGAATCCCTCTAGCCGTCTATCTGATGGATCCTTGAATGCTGCCGCGTCTGTTACGGGCAGAGTGGTAGACTTGGATAGTCTAGAGACTGGAGCATCAACTGCCGGAGGATTAGACCACTTGTCTACTAGGTCTTTAGGAAAAGTATAGGACTTTGAAAATTTCTTTGTAGCTTGGAATATCCGTTCTGGTGCGTTCCACTCTTCCTGTATTTCAATTAATTGTTTGTGCGGTGGAAAGCAAGCCATGGACTTGTGTTGTGTCTTGAACAACCCCAAACTTTCGATTTGCTGTGTTGTCTGCGAGATATTTAGAATCCGAAGTACCCCTTTGATGATTCAGTCTACATCGTTCCACCAAGCACGTGTCTCCTGACAGCCTTTCACCACCACTCCACGGCTAGGGTGGCGGGGAAAAAGCTGTGACAAGGGCTGCCAAGGAGCCTGTGCTCACCTCCGTAAAGCTCAGCAGGGGCCTTTCTCCCCCCTGGACCGGAGTGCTCTGTGAAGAGAGGGGGAAGAGCCTACGGCAGTCCAGTTATTATGGCCTTCACCACTCACCCTCTGATGGACATCTTACCGGCCAGACCTTCTACCCTTAATAGAAGGCAGGTACGTGGGTGGTCTGTAAAGCTTTACTGGGCTAGAAATGACCCTGGAGGCTTTTTCCTCTGCAGGGGTTGTTGGCAGCAGGTATCTCTGCTAATGGTATCACCCCGGGTGTCCACATTCTGAAGGTTCTTCGCTGTGAAAAAAAAGGAAAACTTTCTTGATGCCTGCCCTTCTAGGAGGACACTTAAAAACGGAGTGGCTTGGTACAGTGGTAAGCCCAGTGTGGCACGCCCCTTAATTAATATGTGTCCTGCCTTCTAGAGGAGCAGATTAACCCCTTAGGTCCCTGTGTCCCCCTAAAACGACAGAATTTTTTTAAAATGCTAATGTAATTGTTTAAACCTTTTCATTGTTCTAGTCTAAAACAAAAAGTTGGTGGATAACCATAAAATTGCAAGTTTTAATTAATACAGTATATAAAGACATCCTCAAAAGGCAGGGAATTAAATATAAGGACATATTGCAATAGAAGTATATTACAGGTCTTTTCAAATACTGCGACGAAAGCAAAATTAATTTAAATTTTTTGTTATTTGCGGTTTGAGCTATTTAGCTTCTTATTCATCAACTCTCCCAGTTTGCAATTTCAGCAATTGGGTTGCTAGGGTCCAAATTAGACTAGCAACCATGTACTGGTTTGAATAAGATACTGGAATATGAATAGGACCCAAATAGAAAGATGAATAATAAGAAATAGCAATAACAATAAATTTATAACGGTCAGAGCATTTGTTTTTAGATGGGGTCAGTGGCCCCATTTGAAAGCTGAGAAGAATCCAAAGAAAAAGGCAAATAACTAAACTACAGTATATATAAATATATAAAAATAATGAAGACCAATTTAAAAGTTGCTTAGAATTTGCCATTTTATAATATACTAAAAGTTAATTTAAAGGTGAACTACCCCTTTAAGGGGAATGCTGCATAAAATGAAGATTTGTAAGGCACACCTGATAGAAATAAGGAACTTTGTAATCATCAATTAAAAAATCGGCACTGTACTGAGTTTTTGGAGAGGTCACCGGGCATCACTGCTCGATTTGGCCATTCATACACTAAACCAAATAGAGATGATCCGATTGGGGGCCCAGGGTTCAGCAACTGGATCATACAGCAGAACTACGGAGATCTGTATATCGAGGACATATTCAACGTACTACAGGTATAGGATACGTTGTCCGGAAACCCGTTATCCAGAAAGTTTCCGAATTACAGAAAGATTGTCTCCCATAGACTCCATTTTAGCCAAATAATCCATTTTTAAAAGTGATTTCCTTTTTCTGTGTAATAATAAAACAGTTGTTTATACAAGATATAATTACTCCTTATTGGAAGCAAACCTAGCCAACTGGATTTATTTAATGTTTACATGATTTTCTAGTACAGTTTAGGTATGAAGATCCAAATTACGGAAGGATCCGTTATCCGGAAACCCCCAGGTCCGGACCATTCTGGATAAAAGGTCCCATACCTGTAATGCGGTCCTTGCCCAACTGGACTTTCAAACCTGACAAATAGATATCGGTCTGATTGATCTCCTAAGGACCCCATAGTTTTTTTTAATAAAGTTCCACATCCATGAGATGAATCTGAAAAGATCACCTTGTTTTATCCTTTCACTGTGAACATATACTATGTATGTATTGGCAGCTGGCAACTATTGAGAACCAGTCCTGTGTATCAAATACAGATTATAAATAAAGTAAAAAAAAATCCAGAGACTGGGGCAGGTGACTTCTAAACTAAATCATTCTTAGAAAATAGCAGCTCTGTTCTATTATAGGACTATGCAGACAAGAACAGGATAACATATTTTTGGAACAGCATCTTACTTTCACTGGTTTTGCCCTTGGCAGGAGATTTTGAAGGGACATTTTTTATTGTCTTAACCAAGCTGCCTGAAGAAGTTTGAGTAGAGTTTCCTTCATTCTCTCGACTACTGCATTCAGATGAACCATCCTCATCTTGAGAGGATGTGGCAGTGATATTAAAGTCCGATTTCTCTTTTGAGAGACGATAAAGTTCCTGCATTTGAAAAAAATAAAAAAAAACAGCTAACTGACACAGGGGTGAAGCAGACTTGGTAATATAACTCTTATCATACTTTTTGAACACATATTATTTTGGTCACTACGAATTGTTATAGTTAGAGGCCATGATATGGTTTATGCACCTGAATCAGTTGTTGTCACCAGCTTTTGAAAGTAACAATTGCATCAGCCACCATATGAAAGGTGCAAAATTATATACATCAATTTGACTGTATAAATTAGTAATTCCAGCTGAGCTGGAGGTGTTTAGTGCATGGCACAGCAAAGTGTTGCCACACATTTTTACCTTTAGTTGTTGGAGTGTTGTGGCGGTTTTCCAGTCCTTGTCATCACGAAAACGTGTGCAGCGTGGGAAGCGAATGGATAACCCACCAGCTGTATGAGCCTCTGCCTTTGAGTACTCTGCACCAGTAATTTCCCAAATGGGAGCTTTCTAGGGTAAAAATTCAGATAGAAGCTTAGTAACTTATCTCAAGAATGAATATTTAAAAGTGTGCCCCTGGTTTACGAAGAACCTACCTCATTTTCAGGCAATGTTTAAGCTCAGCGAGTGACCAAATGAGCTACTTACACTGTCACAATAACTGTAAAAAAATTTAAGGGATAGTTCACCTTTAAAGGAAAACTATACCACCAAACAACGTAGGTCTCAAAATATATTGCATAAAACAGCTCATTTGTAAAACCCTGCTTCATGTATGTGCCATTGGGTAATTATAAATAAAAAAATTTAAAAAACAAGGGCCGCCTCCTGAGATCATAGGATTCACGGTGCACACAAACAAACCATACATGTTAGGTCACATGAATCAATCAACAGGCAGAGTTCAGTCTTTTGCTTCCACACTTCTTCCTGTTACAGTAAGAGTTGCAGTATTTCTGGTCAGGTGATCTCTGAGGCAGCACAGAGACCACCACTAAATCGTGGTTCAAGGCAAGAGATGTAAAAGGGCAAAATTTATTTAAACATATATACCATTTCGGTAAGACTTTTTAATATGCCATTTAAGATATTAACTATATGTTGCTTAAGCATTCATTTTGGGGATATAGTTTTCCTTTAACAAACTTTAAAGGAGAAGGAAAGCTACGGAGGCATTTTATTGCCAATAGATTAGCTGCAATAGTGCAAGGTGGAATGCTATATTTATTCTGTAGAATGTTTTTCCATACCTGAGTAAAAAGCTCTAGAAACTCTGTTTGTTTAGAATAGGAGCTGCAGTATTAATGTGGTGTGACATCACTTCCTGTCTGAGTCTCTCCCTGCTCTGGGCTCAGATTACAGTAGAGAAGGGGGGGGGGGGAAGAGGAGCAAACTGAGCATGCTTTTGCCCAGGGCAATGAGGTTTAAGCTGAAGGCAGGAAGTCTGATACAGAAGCCCATGTGTACACAATAGAAGGAAAGAAATGCAGTGTTTCTTTTGACAGGGGACTCAGAGCAACATTACTTTGGGGGTTTACTGGTATATTTAGATGGACCTTTCTGATAAGGCTTTCTTAGTTTTACCCTTTCCTTCTCCTTTAAGGGGGTTATTTTTTTTTTAGAGCTTTGTGAGCGTTTTTTAAACCTCAAATGAACTCACGAACATGAATGGTTTCTAATTTAAGAAAAAACTTGAATTTAAAAAACTCAAATCACTAAAATTGTTTGAGGTTTCGAGCAAATCCCACTTTAAAAAACTTGAACATCAAGAAGGCCAATTAAATCTTCAAATGGTTCAAGGGACCTCAGTCATGGACGCCTACATGAAGTATTTCCAGCTTTGGGGTATAATAAATCTCGAAAGGTAAAAAAAAAAAAAAAAAGGTAAAAAAAAAAAAAGGTAAAAAAAAAAAAATGTTTAACCTGAAAACATTTTTGTACTAAAAATACCCTTCGAAAACTCAATTTGGTTTGTGGGAAAAATCCCACAACCTTTGATAAATAAACCCAACTAAGGGGCAGATTTATCAAGGGTCGAATTGATAATTCAAATTTCGAAGTTTTTTTATGGTCAAAACTGTTGAATTTAACTAGCGAGTTAGTTAAATTCGATTCGAGTTTTTCAAAAAATCCTAATTTGATTTTTGAGATGTATCATACCCTGGCCCTTTAAGTACTCAAATTCGACTATTCGCCACCTAAAACCTGTAGAATTGCTGTTTAAGTCAATGGGAGATGTCCAGGGATCAATTTGAAGTGATTTGCAGCCTTCGAGTTTTTAAAATTCAAATTAAATTAGATTCAAATTCGATTTGAGTCAATCCTACTCATCAGGGTTTAAAAAATTTAATTTTTTTTTATAATAAATTTAGATTGCTTGAATTTCGATTTAATGTGAGTTTATGGGAGTTTTAAAAAAAATCTCACATGAATTCGAAATTCAACCTTTGATAAATGTGCCTTCCGTGTGATATAGACAACAATATTCTGAGGCAAATGTGCTTAATTTTTTGTGGTTTTTAATTATTTAGGTTTTTGTTCAGCAAATATACTGTTTGAAATTTCAGCAGCTATCTCGTAGCTAACATGCAATTTACCCCAACGATGAGACAGTTCTATAATTGAGCTACTGGAATATGATTAGGTCTGAATTAGACAACTGAAAAAGTAAATCTGTAGCCTCACAGAGCAATAGTTGTAAAGAGGCAGAAGCAACAGATTGTTCTAAAACAAAAATTAAAACTAATTTAAAAAGTCTCAAAAGAATGAAATTGTGTAATATAGTAAAAATAATTTAACGGCGACCTTTAAAACATAATATACAGTTTAAGTAAATTACCCCTTGAAAAAGTTTTACCTTCGGATCCTGTATAATGAAATCTGGGAAATAGTTCTTATTGATTTTAAGCCATGAAGGAATCTTGGATGGATCCTGAAAACAAAAGAAAGGAAGGCATCACAATAAGTACATGGTTCTACATTGTATTTATGCAAGAGTTTTTAACAAGATAAAAACGCAAATAAGCATACAAAATAAGCATGCAATATTTTAACTTGTGTGGATTGGATTTTGAAGATTTTTTTCCAGTTCGACATAATATTAGAACGCCTATTGCTACTTGAAAGTTTTATGCTAGCTAGAATGCAATTTAAAGGGGACCCGTCACCCAAAAAAATTATTCAAAATCCTATTTAATCACATTAGTCAAGCAAAATTAACTTTAATTACACTATATAAATTATTTGAATCTTGTTTCCTTCAGTCTGGGAATTCAAAATGATAGCAAGCAGGCAGCAGCCATTTTGTGGACACTGTTATTAAGACAAGCCTTGCATCATCTCAGAATCTTGTTTGTGCACCAGAATGGGGGACACAATGTCCATCCCCATGCACTGGTTACACAATTAAATGATGAAGAGAATGGGGGAATGTGTAGAGAGCAGTGACATCTAGGAAGTGCTGAATGGAAATTGAAAGTAATTCAATGCCCATGGCATAGAGGAGGGGCAGACAATACTTGATTGACAGCTGACATTTTTAAATGAGCTTACACAGCTATGAATGCTTTAATAAAAAAATGAAATTGGATTTCATGTTTAATTTGAAAAGGACTTGTATTATACAGATATTTGTGTTTGGTTGACAGGTCCACTTTAACTTAGGTTGCCTCTCTCTATACATAATGCATACAGCTTATACCATAAAGTCCTGATTTATAATATTAAGCACTTTGAATCCCACAGGGGAAAGAAGTTATATAAAAAACAGGATTTTTATACTCACAGATAAATCTGTTTCTCTGTAGTCAAAAGGGGAACAAAGGGAATGATGGGGTTAACTCATTAGTACTCATTAGCGGCCAAATGGTCAATAGCTCGCCAACAGGCGGGAAGCCCCGTGTCCCCTTTTCGACTACAGCGAAACAGTTTTATCCGGGAGTATAAAAATCTGCCGTTTCAGGGGGACACAGGGAACGATGGGGACTTACCAAAACAGTCCCAGCAGGGTGGGTGTGAACCTAGAACGGTGCTGCTAAATTATTTCAGTACTGATTGCAACACCTTTCATCCGAGGGAAGCCTCGCTGAGGAGAACGTGTCAACATTGTAGAATTTGTTAAATGTGTGAACAGATGACCAATTAGCCGCCTTGCAGATCTGCTCCAAGGAGGCAGAGTTACGTCATGCCCAGGAGGCCACCACCGAACTGGTGGAGTGGTGCTCTTCCCTTTGCCGAATAGGCTTGCTTGATTGTCTCTTTGATCCATAAAAAATAGACGCCAACAGAGTTTTTCAGAATGGCTTAAACCGTTCAATGTGCCAAAGCAATGACCTGACTACATCCAGACTGTGTATTGGTCATTCTTAGGTTCAGGACACAAGGAAGGCACTACAATCTCTTGGTTCACGTGAAAAGGTGAGAACTTTGGATAGAAATGCCGGAACTGTGCGTAGTATGGCTTTATCCTTGTGAAAGATTTGGAATGGAGGCTCACAAGACATGGCGCCGAGTTCAGACGCTCTTCTGGTGGATGAAATTGCCATGAGAAATACTACTTTACAGGTAATCCACGTATAGGAAACCAAGCTAAATCGGTACAAATGGAGGATCAAGCAGTGCTTCCAGCACTAGGTTGAGATACCATCCTGCCACTGGTGAACGGAATGGAGGGGCTATACGAGTCACTCCCTGCAGAAATGTGCATATTGCATCCTCATTTGCCAACCGATGTTGGAACAGGACTGACTGAGCTGAAACCTGGACCTTGAGTGAACCAAGCTTCAGGCCTATTTGTAATCCTTGCTGTAGGAAAGACTAGATTCACGGTATGTTGAGGTTGGTGAAAGGGAAGTCGGCCTCTCTGCACCAGTTGGAGTGTGAGTGCCACACCCTACGGTATGATTTAGCTGCTGACCTGCGTGCCTTTTGCATTGTTGGAATGACTTCCTCTGCCAGATGGAAGCCTCAACAGCCATCCCATTGAAGCAAACACCCCAGGATTGCGATGTACTATTGGTCCCTGCTGAAGGAGATCTGGTCTGCAGTCCAACTGAATTGGCTGCGCCACTGACATCTCCTGAAGGTCATGTTCTCCGCGGCCAAAAGGGGGCCACTACTATCAACGTAGTTTGAGACTTTGCGAACTCGTGGTAGCATAGGAAGAGGTGGGAAGACATACGCTAGGTTGAACTGCCAGTGCTGTGTCATGGCAACTACCCCCATGGCTAGCGGGTCTCGGTAGCGAGCAAAGAATCTTGGCGTCTTGTGGTTGGTTCTAGACGCCACCAGGTCTATGCTTGGCTGTCTCCAGCTTCTTACTAGTCGTTCGAAGGCCTCTGGGTGCAATTCCCATTCACATGGATCCATCCAGCTGGTTCGGGCTGAGAAAATCCACCTTTGTGCAGGACACTCAACAGCTTTACTTTGAGTTCCGCTCAGTGCAGGATCTGCCAGGCTTCCGCCAGCGCAAGTTGACTTCACGTTCCTCCCTGGTGGTTTATCATATGTACATCACTGTGGTAACGTTGTCGCTCTGTATGCTTACAGGTTTTTCCTTTAGATATTGTGACTGATAAGAGTGCTAGCTTTACTGCTCTTAGTTCGAGAATGTTTATCCGTAATCTGGATTCCTCTGGAGACCAATTGTCCCATGTTGCCCCAGCACTGTAGACTGGCATCCGTGGTGATTACATTCCATTCCGGTGTTGTCCAGGACTGCCCTATGGGCAGGTTATCAGAGATGTAGTGACTCCCGCCTTATCTGTGACAACCGGAGAGGTTGTGTCAATGATCCCCCTTTCCATGAGGATAGCATGTTGGCTTGAAGAGGGCGCAGATGGAGCTGTGGGACTGCCTCTATGGCAGATACCATTGTTCCTAGAACCTGCATTGCCATGTGCACTGTCATTTGGTTGGCTAGTAGAGATTGAACCTGGCACTTGATTCTGGTTTGTTTGTCCTGAGGGAGACTGACCATCTGCATCTCTGTATTGAATTCTAGGCCCAGGACTGTCATTTGGTGACCGGGGTGCGGGTTGGACTTCACCCATATGATGGTCCACCCAAAGTTCAGGAGAAGTTGAACTGTCTTGTCTAAGTCCTCTCTGGCCTTCTCTTGTGATCCAGCCTTCAGTAGCAGATTGTCTAAATAGGGTTTCACAGAGATTCCCTGCAGTCTCATAGTCGCTGCTGTAAATCGCCATTAGTTTGGTGAACACCCCGGGGACAGACGACAGGCTGAATCGCAATGCTATGAATTGGTAATGCTCGTTTTTGAATGCATAGCGAAGATAGCGATGGTGAGGAGGCCATATTGGAACATGGAGGTATTGATGTCCATGGACATCATCAGATGTCTTCGCTCCATTCTTCATATCACTGATCACAACGTCTCCATTTTGAAGTGTACCGGTCGAATATATTTGTTGAGGCCCTTGAGATCTAGTAGAGGTCTGACTGTGCCATCCCTCTTCGGAACCATAAACAGATTTAAATAGAAACCAGAGAATCTCTCTGGAGGTGGAACTGATACAATCACTCCTGCTCTTCTCAGCTTTTGTATGGATTGAAAGAAGGGCCTCTCTTTCGTAGGTTTTAATGGAACCCTGGACATGAGGGGGGACTGATGTTGGATCCAGGTGGTATCCATCTGACAATTTCCCATACCCAGGCAATCGAGTAATGGATCCATACCTCCCAGAATTGTGGTGGTTTTCTTCCGATCCGTTCCAGCGATTCTGGAGTATGTGGCCCGTCACAGGCTTGTCAGTCAAGGGCTTGTTGTTCTTCCACGTGGCACAGCCCTTATCGCTGCCCTTTGAGTGAAAGCGAGAAAGTTGTTGGGGACTATGCCGCTATGTGAATCGTCCACTTTGACCACGAAAAAACGTGCCCGCCTGTTAGCTGTTGAAGTTTGCCCTCTGACTTGTGGAAGGAAGGTACTCTTACCCCCTGTTTGGGAGATTATTTTTTCCACTTCCTCTCCAAATAATCTTTGTCCTTTGAATGGAAGTGAAGTTAATGCTTTCTTAGTGCTAATGTCAGCCGACCAGTTCTTGAGCCAGTGTTCTGCGTGCAGGTATAGACAACGCAGATGTGCGTAAAGCGTCCAAGGTGGCGTTGCAGAGATAACTTGATGCTTCTGTGATAGCTTGTGCGGTCGTTAGACGCCCTTTTGATTGTCTCGATGAGAGACTCTGACCATGTTTGAATGGCTCTGGATACCCAGGCTGAAGCTAGGCAATGGTGTAGCGTTGATCCCACAGAGGAGAAAATTGCCCTTAGGAAACGTTCTAATCTTCTACCCGAAGGGTCATTAAACACTGCTGCATCGGTGACTGGCAGTGTGGTAGATTAAGAGAGCCTGGACACTGGTGCATCTACTGCAGGGGGGATTTGACCACTTGTAAACTAGTTCCTTAGGGAAAGGATACAATCTGGTAAATTTCTTTGTCGCCTGGAATTTACGTTCGGGTTAATTCCATTCAACTTGAATAATACGGTTAGCGGTTCATGCTCTGGAAAACAGAATGAAGACTTGTGCTGCCTCTTAAAGAGGGTTGACATCTCTCCCTGCTTCTTATGCTTCTGCGACACGTTCAATATCTCAAGTACTCCCTTGACAATACCATCAATATCGTGGAGAATGTCTTTGCCCCTGCATTCCTCTTTGTCCGCTTCATCGTCCGCAGATGATGCGTCCAAGGAAGGTAGCTCACCCTCTGAGTGGGACGATATCTGTTCCTGGGCCGACTCATCAGACTGTGTCTGAGTATTAGTGTCCCCTTTGCCATCCTCAGTGCGTTTTCGCTTACCACCCTTTTGTGGTTAAGTCTCGCTAGGGCCTTTTCCAAATCTGCAATAGCCGGGAGCCGTAGCAGTGATGCCAAGGATTGAGAAAGTTGAACAGCCCAGAGAGGTGTGGATAGTTCCACTGATGGCCCCGGGCCCGAGTCTTGGAGGGTGTCTTGTGGTGAGTTTTCTGCCTGTGGCGCTGGGTGACCCCCAGAGGTGGAGGATGTACCCTGCCCCATGACGCAGGATCTGCACAGTGGCTCGATTTGGCCCCCTGGTAACAATCTAGTGCCAAAATCGCAGGGCTGAATAGCTTGTTAAAGGTGCAAGTCCCCCCTTTTGAACGCAGTATGCGTTTCATTCAGCGTGTTCCGGACTTGGGAGGTAAGCCGGCTTCCTTCCCCCTCCCTGACTTTACCTCCGCCCTCTACCCACCTGAATGCGCTAGATATTGCACACATTCAGGTCCGGGTGGCCACAAGACCAGGTTCAGGGAGTGAGAAGAGGGGCGGCAGGCTGGAACCCTCGCACAGGCATGAGGCCCAAAGGGGACATAGTGCCACTTACCCCTCGCACCGGCCAGACTGTCTGTCCTAATTCCTCCAATGCAGGAATTAGTGTGGGTGGTCGGTATAACCGGAGGTCTAGAAAAATGACCCCAGTGTCATTCACCTCGTAGGGGGCTAACCATATTCAAGCAGGTAATCCTGCTTTAGGTATCACCCCTGGTGTCAGCCTTAGGCTGACTGAAGATTCCATCCTTTCGATGGGTGTCCATCCTCCCGGGAACAGGACACTTGAAAAACTGAATACGAGTATACAGTGTGGGAGTTAAGCCTGCCCTGGCACGCCCCCTTAATTTAATATTCAAGTGTCCTGCCTCCGGAGGATGGAGCTTAACCCCATTTTTCCGTGTCCCTCTGAGACGGCAGAGAAATTATAATTATTATTGTCAGTGTCATAATGTTGCCATACAATTTAAACACAACCATATCAAACGGATTAATCAATGCCCTTTGTAAACCACAGTTTCCAAAGGGCATTGAAAACCTAAAGAAAACCTAAAGGGGAAAATTAAATTGGCCCTGTTATGCAATCATCCAACAGACACTTTGCTTATCAAGAAGCCCTAAGACAAGACTAACCTTGCTGATTTTGACCATGTTCAGCTCCTTCTGAAGGCGTTGCAAGGTAGCATCATCATAACCACTTGAGCATTTTGTCACAGTGCACCAATGCTGGCCTTCAGGATCATAGCAACCCATGAGAAAGATGGACATTATACCACCTATAAAACAGTTAATAAATGAAAGCCTTAGGATTACAAGCACAACACTGACAAATTAACACAAAATCGCCTGAATATTATAAAATCCCTTTCGGGTCCTTACAATATGAAGTCCTTTCAACTACTACAATTTGAATACGACTTTGCCGATTGTGAAATGTATATTTATGCTCAAGTGCTTTTTATACAAGCCCTAATCCATGCCGTCTAAAGAGTTAACATTATTTGAAACTATTTGTAATAATTGCCCACTTACTAAAGGCATGCTATGAAAACACTACACCCAAATGCTTTCAATTACTTTACAATCTGCTCCAACATATTGTACGACATGGGAACAAGATTTACCAACTCCACTTCCCGGAGATGGATGGAATAAAATTTGGACAGCAACCAAGAAAGTGTGAGAATATAGCAACAAAGGAGCTCTCATATAAGCTTTTAACTAGATGGTATATGACTCCCTAAAGAAAACATCGGATCTCACAGCTACATACACATTTATGTTTTAGAGACTGTAACAATAAAGGAACTCTAGTCCACATATGGTGGGATTGTCCAGCAGCACAACATCATTGGACTAGAGTGCATACTTCGATACAGGAGATCTGTTCAATAACATTTCCACTAAATCCATGGGAACTATTGCATAATTTTCCGATTAAACAGTTAAATAAGCAAGCAAGACACTTGGTTAAGCATGTTCTTCCAGCAGCAAAATGGAGCTTGGCTATAAAGACATACCCAAACAAAATTAATGCTATATACATAATGGAACAATTAACAGTATGTGTACAGGATAACATGAAGTTTGTTGAAATTTAGTCACCATGGCAGAGCCATGAGAGACAACTTAATTTGCAGTGATATCGGCAGAGAACTTGGGCACTAAACAAAAATGTAGGATAAGTATGTAATATGCTGAGCGGGGGATCCACTTTTTCTTTCTTCAAAATTATTTTCCTTTCTTTCTTGATTTGTATTTTTCTTATTTTACCTGGTTCCCCAATTATGCAAAACAAGATCGAGATGACATTTAATATTATATAAGCAATATGTGGAAGTAAACAATACAACATATAAAATGTATAACTGTTTAATCAGTTGAACCAGGAACAAGATAAAAAAAACTTTTTAACTACAAAAAATAAATTAAACCTTGAATTATTTTTCCTTAAGTACTGTATTGAAGAGTCAAATTACTTTCTCAAAGGCATTGACGTATATACTAAATGAAATAATAATTACTTTTGACAAGACAAGGGCATTTACACTCACCATTTGCTCCCTTTCCATAATAAGCGCCCAAAACTGCCAGGTCAGCTGTGTCTGCCATTGCACCTTCATTTAAGTAATCCTTCTTGACTTTGAGCCAATGGCGTTTTCCTGGCTCATAATTACTCTGGTGTGAGTGAGAAAAGTCAACTGTAGAACCTCATATGAATGCAATTAGGAGGATGTCATTTATCTATCTTAAATTACCTTTATATCTTTTAATACCAGACCCTCCAATCCCTCTCGGATAACACGGGTGATCATGTCAGCCAGATCAGCAGCTTTCTACAATATAAACTGAATTTATTTACAGTAACAAAACATACTAAAGGATTAGTAGTTATGGAATAGGTTGCTGGTACAACCAGGGATGCCTCACAATTTAATCAAGGATATAATTTGAGATTTTTCTGGTTTTATGCCTGTGACAGCACTTACTGTGACATGTTTCATCTCAGAGAACATAATGTGATTTGGGATTTCAACCATGTTTTCACGCATAAACTTTCGTCGCTCGTTAAGTGGCCTGCAAAGAATGGTTATTGGTAAGCAGCTAGAAGAAACCATCTTTCATCTGATAACATTTTGATCTGAACATACTGACCGATCCATTAAGCTCACTCCGTTGAAATAAATGCAATCAAAAACAAACAAGCACACACTGGCATCTTTGAAAGCAGCTTTCTGTGAAGGAAAACAAATAAAGGAATATTATTCCAATTACTACAGGAACATAAGAAGAATGGATCTATATTAGATCACAACAGCTACCAAGCTCTATAAATATGATACAATGCCAGATTATCAGAATACAGTTCCAAATCTCTGAATTGGTTAAACTCTATATTAGATCAACTAGTTCCTTAAAGACTTTAAGCGTTAAATATATTTTATACCTTATGAACACCTAAAGTGCCAAATGGTAGTGGCTTGCCCGTATTGGTATCTATAAGAAGAACTTCTGCGTCCAGAATCATACTGTTTCCTCCTGGAAATGCTTTGGGTATAAAATCCTTAAAATGAGCAACCTGTAAAAAAAACTATAGTTGTAACTATATCTCAAAACAACAAAAAAGTTGTTAAACATAGAAACGCAAAGAGCAGTACAAAGACATCACACAAGACATCCCAAAAAATAAAATAATTGCCTTATGAGGAAGCACTGGCTTGAGACTGCGACTGAAGTAGCTGAAGTGATCTCCATTCTTATGTACTTGGACTCTTTCACCATCATATTTTATTTCAGCATACATACCATTGGGACACTTCTTCATGGCATACTCTATAGATTTGCAAGCTTCAGCCTGGGGGTTAGGAGAGATTTATAGATTGTGAAATTAAGTATGTTTCAATGCAGAGGAAAAAAACACTATTACAAAACACACCAAACCAAGTAGCAATCCAACTACATGTATGTATATACAGAATTATCCTTTCTTCCCTACATGGAGTTTAGTGCTTCCATTGCAAAATAGTGACCTGGTAAGTACTCCTATTTTTTAAAATTTACATTTGCACTGGAGGCATAATGTTACTTTATAATTTAAGACTGTACGACTGACTGTGTTGAAACTGTGAAGGAATCTGTCTTTAGACACACATAACACACAAAACTTTTAAGTCTGCTTACAAGCATAGGCTGAACTGGAGTCATTAATGAAGCCTGGACACTAAGAGTTCGTTTCATTCCTGGAGCCTGCTGTTCATTGCGTAAAACACGCTCTACTACATCCCCTAGATTGCGTGAAGCTTTAAATGCATCATATGCATTAGGATCTAGAGCATCCAGCCTGTGTTACAAGGGAAATACAAAAAAAAAAAAAGTAAACCATCAGTTACAGTGGGAGCCAACATTTCTCTAAGGAAAGACAATACTATACAGAGTATTTACAGAGTAGTTTTAAATGTACAGCAGATGTGCCATCGTTCTGCAGTGCTACATAGTTTCCTTGTTTTTAGAACAATAAATAAAAACCCAAAATGTGAAGAATCAAACAACTCTTAAAATACCAAGTTGACAATTCCAGGTGGCATATTATAATTTTCTAACTCCCGATAAAAGGCACAGTGTTTGAATGTGTGTGGATTCACCCAAAAAGGGATTGCACTTGCACAGTAGTATGTATGTATAAGCTTTTCTCTTTTTTCATACTTCATGGTCTGCATCATATTGTGTCTGCACATGTACTGGTCATTTAAATGGCAAAAGAGTTAAAATATGCAGATTTTTCCCCATCATGAAAAAAAGCCAAACTGTTATTCTGCATTATTTAAAAAGCATCCAATTCCTATTGGGCCCATGCATAAGCATTAAATATGATTCAAATGTCTCATGTAATACCTATTCAAGTCTTGCATGAAATGAGATATGGCGTAATGCCTTATGTCAATAACAATGAAAACTGCCTTCTATTCAAATATTTCCTTGTGGAACAGGAGATAATGTAGTTAAAATGAAAGTGACTGTATCCTGTATTGGGTCAAGCAATTCACTAGGTTTCTTTTAATGTTGTTTACTTTTACCATTGTCAATTCAAAATGAAATAAGGCATCCTCATTTTCTTTCCTTTCCCTTAAAGTGTCAAGCAAATCAAGGAGCTAAGGAAATAGATCAAGTGGAAAATTAAGTGTCATATATAATATGAGACACATTTTGCCCAGGAGCAATAACCCATGGCAACCAATAAGATGCTTGCATTTAAACAGGTGACTAGTAAATTCTACCTGCTGATTGGTTGCTATGGGTTACTGACCCTGGACAAAGAACTTTAAAATGTTGTTGTTTTAAAATTATTTTAAAAACTATAAAAATTAAATAAATTTTGAATGGGCAGAAAGTTTTTTTTCATGCCTCATATTTAAAGGGGAACTCCACAAAAACATAACAAGCTTTTTGAAAAGTAAACATAATTTCAAGAAACTTTGCAATATACATTAAAAAATATGCAGACTTTCTTGATTTTTAATGGTTTCTGACAGTTCCCGAAGCCTAGCCCCCTGCTCTCCTGCTGAGCTGGCTGACTACCGTTACTTTGTATCAACAGCCAGCTGTCCTTAGCCTGCATCCTACAAACCCCACAATTAATTCCCTGCACATGTGATTTCAATAAGGAACAGAACATCATAGTACAATCCACTGCGGGTTATGTAGTTCTGCATACTGTCTGAAAACAGTTGAGAAGTTGTTACAATTTGTAACATCAGTGTTTTAGTCCCTCCTTCCCTGCCAGGATATCAAATGATGCAAAAAGAGAAGAACTGTTAAACAGCTGGATTTCAGCATAGAAAATGGCATTTATTCATACTTTTTGAAGAAACAGGTAACTGTAATGTATATATAAGGGGTTTCTGTGTTATGTGGGCCTCTATCAAATTTTGGCTTGGAAGCCGGGGTTCCCCTTTAACATTTGTCCTCACCATGATACAAAAAATAGGACATGCACTGGACAGAAGTCCTGCCTACACATAATTTCTCTCTTTTTTTTTTTTTTTTTAATTATTTTGAGTTTTTTTGTTTTCCATAAAAAAAAAAAAAAAAAAAAAAAAACCACCAAAACAATAGTTAGGCATCCATGCAATTTTGACAATCTCTAGTAAGTATTCAGCATGGAATTGGTTTACAGATAAATACAAAGGGTGTACAGGATTCAATAAACACCACTCTACACATTAATGTATTTTGTACATTTGAATCTTCCTTGCTGTTGTTCCATAGATTGTGTAAAATTAGCCTTGTGCCTTTAATAAACTTATATTATACTAGTGCCATTGGGAGGTGTTCATCTACCCAAGCTACACACAATTTCTAATGAACTCTAACCCAACAATGCTAAATAAGACAACCATTATCATTTCGAACTGCTCATAGAAACTTACACGTGTTTGGCTCCAGAGTTCATTTTCAAGTCATGCTTAACCAGGCGAATTATGCATTTAAGATCATTACTGGTACACCTAGACAAAACAAATATTCCATTTATAAGCACACTGAAGTTGCTCAGAAAAGGTTTTTCACTGGGTCCTTTGTCAACATAGCCTTGAAAATGTAGATTATAAAAAGGCAGCTGCAAATACATGTAAAATAAAGAAAAAAGTTCTATACATATGTGTAAGTATAGTACAGGTATGGGATCAGTTATCGGTTTATCCTATTTTATCCAAATAATCCAAATTTTGGGGGCTCATCATGTCAGCAGAATGGAAACGGAGTGATAAATAGAATGGGCAACAAAAAGCACACACAATAGTCTGTTGTGCCATTTTCTGTTGAATTGATCTGTTGCGTTATGAAATAAAAAGGGAAACTTGCAGAACTTCCAAGTCACACTTGACAATTAACAAGAAGTACCATATGATAATTTATCTAGCAAAGCTGGGGCCAAATTTGATATTTTAATTTTATTTTAATGCTTACTTTTTGGAGCAAAATAATAAAACTTGTTGTAAATATATGAAACACACTTGTCACTGTGGCTTGCACATAACCTACACAGGTTCATATGTGTTAGTGCACCTAAATCCCAAGCTGTAAGCCAAACAGCTAACCTGCGAGCAATGTCCTCCAGGACATTCTGTTGATCTTCTTCTTTAGTCATTTTTGAAAGTCTAGTAAGCAAATCATCAACCTCATGGATTGTCAGTAGACTCTTAGACGCAGGTGGAAAGCTTTTACTTTCCTCAAAGAAGATGCGCACAGTTTCAGAGACATCTCCCTATACATAGATTAAATAAAATAATACAACTTCATCTAGCCAAAAAAATAAAATAAAACCACTGAAATATACTATACACTGTACCATATTAAACAATATTCTCCTTACACAATAATGAATAACTTTTACTCTATAGATATTTTCTTTATTCATTTTCTATGTTTTTTGTGACCTACCTGCTCTAGGTCCCGTACCATCTCCTCTTGGTTACAATTAAAAATACGACTGAAATGTTTAACAATCTGCTTATCATTGAGGTTGTACACTGACTTAATAACACCTGGTAATAGCAGCTTTACTGTCAGATATGTGTCACCATGAAATCCATCTGTAACAGGTAAGAGAAAAAAAATGCAGCAATAAATATCTTCTACTATACACAATTTTAGGTTTAAATATCAAGCAAATGCTACTAATGTTCAATTATTTTAAGACATTCTCTACAACGACCCTCCAGTTGTACCTGCAGTTAAGTTCTTCTTTACTGAAAACCCTTTATTAGAATTTTGGTTTTGTTAACAAGTACAGTTTATTAACAGAAAATGTACATAAATACGTAACGTTCAAAAGGACGGAAAAATGCTTATTACTTTCAGCTTGTGAATTTTCCAACCCACACTAGGCCCTTGTCAACCACAACCAAGCTTTAAAGGGCTTTTATACAGTGCCTTACCTAACCTCTATGCCAAAAAGATCCAACCAAAGAACAGTGGCAGGAAGCTGCCACTAGCCTAGGACCCATTACTATATTTATTTATTTTATGACCTTACTTGGGGAGTTAAATTTGTGTCTACTGAAATGCACTCTGCAATCATCCAAATTAATACATAGTCTTTGATATTTAACATGTGCCTGAACCAAACTGCAGCCTGAACCCATCCAACTAGTAGGTATCAGGCAAGTCCCCACATAACTTATAGATGCTTCAGGCAAAATAACAGATCATTGAAATCTATAATACTTTCACATACCAGAACACTTAATTTTCATATGAATTAAGACTATACCTCCACTTGTTCCCTTAGTTAGGAAATCACGAATGATCTGTGTTTTGGAATTGTAGCTTGGCTGTTCCGCAACCATTGCACAAAGCTTGCGGAACTCACGCAGAAGGCAGTCCTTATGTTTAGGGTCACACTTTGCAGTGGAAAGACTGGAGCCAGTGCCTGAGCTTGGTGGGCTTGGAGATTGACTGGGTTTTGCTGTAAGAAACAAAAAAAAAAGTTGCACTACAAATGTAAATGTTAAATAAAAACAATAAAAATACATTATCCCCATGCCACTTTGCTGGATATATTACAAAACAAAACTACAAAAAAAACCACACACACAACTTGGCCTATTTTATAAACAGAGAAGTTATAAAAATGCTGGTTGTGGCATATGACCAGGAAAGAACACAATGTATAAAACAGTCAAAAACAATAAATCATTAGAACCTATTACTATTTTTTTTATAGACCTTACATATGGGAGTTACATTTGTGTGTACTGAAATTCACGCTGAAAGCATCAAAATTCATACATAGCCTTTAAATGCTTTTTGTTTTAGGGATTTCAATAAGGATTTCTATATTTGTACATATTCTGATTGCATATCAATCGCATAAAAATGCTTGTTATATTGGGGGGAAAAAGCAGGACTTAAATGAAATATGCTCTATATCCACAGGTACAGAGATGAAAATTTACCCCAAAGAAATTAAGCCCAAATTTTCCCACTTCATGGTTACAGAGCTTAAATGAGTGGGTTAACTTTTAGGTTATGGAATATCCTCTTCTTAGCAATTAGTCTTCAGTCTTTATTTTTTCTTTTAATTATTTGCTTGTTTTTGCAAGCTTTTATATGGGAGTCACAACTCGGCAGTCAAAATCTATTGCTCTGTGAGGCAATTTTATTGTTACTTTTCTTTATATTCATGTCTTCTCCTATTCTAGTCTTTCACCAAAACCACTGCCTGGTTGCTATGTTAAACTGCACCCTAGAAACCAAACAGCCAATAGTTGCTGAATAAAATGTGTATTGTCAAAAGCTACAAAAATTAAGACAATTGAAATTTCCTCAGAATATCAGTTTTTAACATACTATACATTAATTTAAAGATGAGTTAGCCCTTTAAGACCAAATAAAAGCCATGTTTTACCCACTGTTACAGCATAAATACACACTACAGTTAGGCCCATAAATCTTTGGACAGAGACAACTTTTTTCTAATTTTGGTTCAGTACATTACCACAATGAATTTTAAATGAAACAACTCAGAGGCAATTGAACTACAGACTTTCAGCTTCAATTCAGTGGGTTGAGGAAAAAGATTACATAAAAATGTAAGGAATTAAAGCTTTTTTAACATAATCACTCCATTGACTCAAATGCTATTTCATGGGCAGGTGTGGGCAACCCCTTTGTTATGTCATTATCAATTAAGCAGATAAAAACCCTGGAGTTGATTTGAAGGGGGGGGGGGTGCTTCTATGTGGATGGTTTTGCTGTGAACAGACAACTTGCGGTCAGCAAGGAGCTCTCCACGCAAGCGAAACCAGCCACCCTTGAGCTGCAAAAACAGAGAAACCCATCTGAGAAATTGCTACAATATTAGGAGTGGCAAAATCTACAGTTTGGTACATCCTGAAAAAGTAAGAAAGCACAGGTGAACAGCAACGCAAAAAGGCCTGGACGTCCATGGAAGACAACAGCGGTGGATGAACACAATCTATTCCATGGTGAAGATAACCTCTTCTCAACTGCTAAACAAGTGAACAACACTCTCTAGGACGTAGGCATAACGATATCCAAGTCTACCATAAAGAGAGGACTGCATGAAAGTAAATACAGAAGGTGCAAGCCACTCATAAGACTCAAGAATAGAAAGGCTTTTTTAAAAAACATCTTAAAAAAGCCAGCACAGTTCTGGAAAAAACATTCTTTGGACAGATGAAACCAAGATCAACCTCTACCAGAATGATGGCAAGAAAAAAGTAAGGAGAAGGCGTGGAACAGCTAATGATCCAAAGCATACCACATCTGTAAACAGTGGAGGCAGTGTGATGGCTTGGGCATGCACGGCTGCCAGTGGCACTGGGACACTAGTGTTTTATCCATGAAGTGACACAGGACAGAAGCAGCTAAATTAATTCTGAGGTGTTCAGAGACACTGTCTGCTCAAATCCAGCTAAATGCAGTCAAACTGATTGGGAGGCATTTCATAATGACCCAAAACATACAGCCAAAGCAACCCAGGAGTTTATTAACCCTTTCACTGCCAGACAATTTGGCCATGTTGGTACTTTTATTGCCAGACCATTTTTGAACATTTTGTGCTCTTTCCCTTTAGGGGCCCTTTTAGTTTACCCAGGAAAACAAGATAGTTATTTTCAGGACAACATAAGCTTTCAAAATATGCTAGAATTTTGTTGTAATTCCACTCCTGTAAAAAGATATGGGCTTGTAAGTGCACAAAAAAAAAAAAATTTTTTTTGCATGATACAAATGCATATATCAAACAAAAAATGTATTTTATGCACAGCAGATTTTTCTGTGTCTCCCGAACGCGCCAATACCAAATATATATAGTTTTATGGAGATTTCTCACTTCTATAGATCAAAAACTAGAAGCCGCAAACTACCAAATTTCCAAAGCACAGCTCCACAAAACTGCATTCAGATGATTTCAGGGCCAAACATTCCACTAACAGTAGGTTTACCCTAAAAAACTACATATTGGAAAGAACAGATTCTAACGAGTTAAAAATGGGTAAATATATATTTGTACTCAAAACTACCAAGTTGCAATTCTTTCCTAAAATTAGAAGTTTTTATAAAAATGTGTTACATTTTTAAAAAATGACCTCAAAGTGTCCAGTCTTCAGCATTGTATCTCCAAAATATCAATACATCCGCTGAACAGTTTGATACCCAATATGCATAGGTACACCTAAGTATGTGGCGTATAGGGCCCCAGAATGACAACACCCCATACGAGTTATCAGTTCTATGATTCAGATACTGCAAAATCAGCACAATCAAGTACAAAAGTGTATGTTCACCCAATAAAACCATATATTTTAAGAAAGAACATATTGTGACAGATCTAAAATGGGTATGCATGGCTTTCTACTCCAAAGTACTATGCCTCAAAGCTTTCTTACATTTGGCAATTTTTTTTTGACATTTCAGAAAATCACCTCAATACTCCAACTCTGAAGTACCACATCTCCTACATATCAATATATACCAGGATAAAACACCCTAAATCTGAAAGCCCGGGGTCCGATGAACAGTTTGATGCCCAATATGCATAGGGGACCCAGAACGAAGACACCCCATACGAGTTATCAGTTCGGTAATTCCAGATACTGCAAAATCAGCACATGTATAGCATTTTTCAAGGGGCAAAAGTACAAAAATGTATGTTCATCCAAGAAAATCATACTACATTTTTGGAAATTACACATTCTGAAAATTGTATAAAAATATTGCAATTTGCTGCATTTATCTCACCTCATTTTGTACATACAATTGTAAAACACCCTAAATATTGACGCCAAGGGTCTACTGAACAGTTTGATGCCCAATATGCATAGATATACCAAAGCAGGTGGGCATGTGCAGACCTCAAATAAAATGAATGCATTTGAATTTTATCCGCTGTTGATTCGCCTTCTGTGAAGAATAACCCGTGACTGTGAATTGTGCCACAAGACCCTCCTAAAAGCATAAATAGCCCCCAAAACCATATATCTTTGGAAAGTACACATTTTGACGAATCCAAAATAGGTAATTATGTCTTTCTACTCTAAACTACTGTACTGCAAAGCTACGCTAAATGCAGTGGTTTTTATGACATTTCTGAAAATTGTAAAACACCCTAAATATTGATGCCGCGGGTCTACTGGACAGTTTGAAGTTTAATATGCATAGATACACCTAAACATCTGGCATGTGCAGACCCCCCAAAAAATTAGTGCATTTGAATTTTTGCCTTCTGTGAACATAGACCAGTGACTGCATATTGTGCCACAAGACACCCTACCAGCACAAGACCCCCCAAAACCATACGTTTTTGTAAAGTACACATTCTGACAAATACAAAATTGCAAAGAAAAGAAAAAGAATAAAAAAAATAAATAAAGCTAACTTAGTAAAATGTGTATTATGTATTTGTACATGCATGTATGTGTAAATGTGTGTATAACTGGAAAATAAAGGCTACTTACAGTTCTGATGTCCAGCAGGGTCCTGGGCAGCCAAGGGGGGGGGGTCTTAAAGCAGAGTCTACACAGCAGAAGTGGCAGGCTGGCTGGAACAGGCAGAGAGGAGACAGACGATGTGCAGACACGTGTCTGCATAACTGTAGGCTGTCCTGTGACGATTGTGTCGCAGGACCCACGTGACCTCCTCCTACTCATTGCCTGAGCACCGGAGCCCTCTGCAGAAGCAGCTATCGCCTCTAACACAGAGAGGAGCCCTTTACAGCCAAGAACGTAGGTACTACGTACTTGGCAGTTAGGGCTTTTCCTGCGAGAACGTAGTACCTACGTTCTTGGCAGGGAAAGGGTTAAAGCAAAGAAGTTGAGAATTCTTGAATGGCCAAGTTAGACACCTGCTCTGAACCCAATTGAGCATGCATTTCCCTTGTTGAAGACTAAACTTTGGACGGAAAGGCCACAAACAAAGAGCAACTGAAAGCCGCTGCAGTAAAGGCCTGGCAGAGCATTAAAAAGGAGTAAACACAGAATCTCGTGATGTCCATAAATTCAAGACTTCAGGCTGTCATTGCCAACAAAGGGTTTTCAACCAAGTATTGGAAATAGACAAATTAAAAAACTGAAAATAAAATGTTCAATTACTTGAGACCCTGAAATGAAGTGATGTAATTGTTTTGTTCAACCCACTGAATTAAAGAAGAAAATCTGCAGTTGAACTGCATCTGAGTTGTTTCATTTCAAATTGTGGTAATGTACAGAACCAAAATTAGAAAAGATTTATGGGCTTAACTGTATATGCATCTAGACCTCAAATGTCCTAGTGTCTTTACCTGCTTATCTATGTCAGACAAGCCTTGGTAAGTAGTGTGCTGGCTTGGTGTAGGGGGTGGTGAGGACTGGAATAGAGTTTGGTGGCACAACGAAGTTTGTAAATCATAGCCCAGAAGGTCGGGAATGGTGAACGCAAGCGGATTTTTTCTCAATCCACAGAAAAGCTCACTAAACTAACCCTGTTGCCATACCATTTGAAAGACCCTAAAACCTGTATTCAGGCCAGAAACTCATTATTAGTGGTTTTCAATCACTAGGGCAAGGACTATTTTGGCTGCTGGCTGCAATAAAACAGCACAAAAAGGTAATGAGACTAAGTTAGGAGGAATAGGAGATTTCAATAGGCTGGGGTAATGTTTAGTTTAGTTGATTATAAAACCACAGGTACTCTAATAAAATGGGTGTGATTTCAAGCTTTGCTGTGCTAGAAAAAGCATTACCTGAGTATCCCGAAAATTTTAGAGGAGAAGGACTGGTTGCTGGTGCCTTAGTGGGAGTTGTTCCTTGTGCCGCCATAGATTGGTTTCCCTTGGATGGGGTCTTTTTTCGAGGTGTAGCTGCTGTTTTTGTAGCAAGTTCTGTAAACAAAAGGAAAACAATTCCTAACATTCTAAGAATCAATAAACTGTAATAGTGTTGAATTATTATACCTTTTAGTGTATATATTAGCTATACACTAATGTACTTATTTGAAACTGTCACCTTTGAAGCAGTTTACCAATATGAACAAAGAATACAGTACCTGTATGGTTATTAACAGATGTATTTGGCTCAACTAAATGCTTTACCGATTGTTGATCGACACAGGATCACTGTATCATGATCACATGGTTTAGACAAATCCATGTTAATTGTTACAGATAAATGGTCTGCATTCAGTTGGAATGCAGCCTAAAATCAGAGCAAGATACATCAGAAGTGCATGTATTCCAATATACTCCATGCACATTGATTTGTTTTTTTTTTTTAGCTTTACAGCATACACTCCGGTGCTCTGTGGACAGTGAATGCTTTGAGTTCATCTTGGGGGCGCGTTCTTGTGTATTGCACAGATGGAGGTTGGTAGTTGCCAGTTTCTGTGTTCTCGAATTGTTTCCTTTTTATGCTTAAAGGGGAAGGAAACCTCGTCGGCGCTAACCCCCTCCCCCCCTCCCGTGTATTGCCACCCCCTCCTCCCCCCTGGCCTACCCCTCCCGCTGGGCAAATGCCCCTAACTTGTTACTTACCCTTCTGCGCAGGTCCAGTCCAGGGAGTTCACAGGCGACATCTTCCACGCGATCTTCTTCCTCCTTTGACCGGCGCATGCGCAGTAGGATCGTTTCGCCGGTACGATCTACTGCGCATGCGCGTGACTTTTGGCGCATGCGCAGTAGATCCGTACCGGCGAAACGATCCTACTGCGCATGCGCCAAAACGCCGGTCAAAGGAGGAAGAAGATCACGTGGAAGAAGATGTCGTCTGTGAACTCCCTGGACTGGACCTGCGCAGAAGGGTAAGTAACAAGTTAGGGGCATTTGCCCAGCGGGAGGGGTAGGCCAGGGGGGAGGAGGGAGGGGGGGCAATACACGGGAGGGGGGAGGGGGGTTAGCGCCGACGAGGTTTCCTTCCCCTTTAAAGGGCATGTAAAGGCAAAAACTAAAATACCATTTTTACTTTCTTTAATGAAAAAGAAACCCATCTCAAATATACTTTGATTAAAAAATGTGTACCTGACTATATGCAGTGAAATTCTCCCTTCATTTATTTGCTCACTGCTGTGGATATAAATTGTCAGACGGTCCCTAACTGCTCTTCAGGGAAACAATCATACTTTGCCTTTACATCCCCTTTACCGTTTCCAGCTGCAGAGACAAAGGTCATGGAGCCAGATTTAAAAGTATAAACTGGGATTCCATTTGGAGGATTATTTTGCTGCAGCCACTAGTTCTGCAGAGTTGGAGAAAGTTTGTATTAAACAATACAAAAACGATAAAATTAGATTTCATGACAACACAGGACCCAGTGCAATCTGCCTATTCTGATTATTAATCAGTCTTGCTGTATCACCTTCTGGCAGATATTATTTGACTTGTGCTGTTTTGATAATTTATGACAATTCCTAAACAGCCCACACCACACTGAGCATGTGCAGTGTCTTGGTCTTGCAAAGATGTTTAACAAAGTTACAAGATGGTGACCCCCTGTGGTCAACTTTGAAAGCATAAATCATTTGTTTTATTATGCTTGGTGCAGCAAGTTCAGGTTTATGTTTAGTATACAAAATACAGCATTTCTTGCCTTTGATTTTATACTTTACTTCCCTTTAAAGGGGTGGTTTACCTTTATGATATTTTTATTAAGTTATAGAACAGACAATTCTAAGCAACTTTTCAATAGGTTTTCATTATTTATTTTTTATAGTTATTTGCCATTTTCTTGTGACTCTGCAGCTTTCGAACCGGCGTCACTGACCCCATTTAAAAAACAAATGCTCTGTAAGGCTAGGGGTAAGTTAGACCCTAGCCACCAGACTGCTAAAATTACAAACTGGAGAGCTGCTGAATAAAAAGCTAAAAAACTCAAAAACCCGTAATTTAAAATGAAAACCAATTGCACATTGTCTCAGAATGTCACTTTCTAAATCATACTAAAAGTTTATTCAAAGGTGAACAACCCCTTTAAACCATGTATACTCCTGGCTTCAACTCCTGAAACAGTGTCGAAAAGCAACTGATTAACAGAAATGGAGGAAACCTGACTATTGTTACAATGTTTTAATGACCAGACCAAGTGAAAAAACCAACCCTTACTGACCCTTAAAACAGTTTAAGGAGTGAGGTCTGTTAATCCGTTGCCTTTCAACATTGTTTCAGGAGTTGCAGCAATGAATGCTTTCATCTATAATTACATTTACAAATAATTTTAAATACATCAAGACATACATGAATTAAGATTAAAAGGAAATTGTCACAGTCTACCCCACCCCCACCATTAGTCTCAGAATGATCCAACTCCATCACCTTGCTCTATTGTAAAGTGATTGATATAGTTTGTTAGAGTAGAATGGCTTCCTTTTAATCTTTAGAATAAGGTATGTCTGTGCAAAAATAAATAAATGCATTAATTTCTGGAAGTTGATGGTGTTAAGTTCATGTCAAAATCATGGGTGGGGTAACATCTTTTCCCTTAGGGTAAAGGCACATGCTAAGATTCGGGAAGATTTAGTCACCTGGCGACAAATCGCCTCTTCTTTGGACGACTAATCTCCCTGAAAAGATTAAATTTATATTCTAGCCAGTGGGATGGCACTCTAAGCGCTTTGTTTTATGAAATTGCCTCACGAGGACGGCTTTTCAGGGAGATTAGTCGTCCAAAAAAGAGACTTCAAAATAGCCTCACAAAAAGGGCTGCCACCTTTTAAAAAAATCTTCACCGGCAGGTGGAGGGGTTAAAAGGGTGGGTAGTACCACTAAAGGGGGCAGGCCGTGATGCGCTATTGGCTAAGCATGTCATGACGTCAAAGGAGGCGGAGCCAAATGCACGCATTTGGCAAGAAGCCCAGGAAAAAAAGGTTCATTTTGAGCAGGCTGGGGGCAGGCCACGGGCTTTTTTCAGGTGTATTACAAATTGCTACATTGCCAGTAAATTTGTAATACCGGCCCCGGCTGGTGTTTTACCGGCTAGGCCGGTAGAATACCGGCCGGGTGGCAACACTACTCGCAACCAGAAGGAAATTGCAAAGGGCAGGAAGAAAAAGCTTTAAATTGTAAATGCATTAGAAGTATTAGACATAAAGAACCAAAACTACATGGAAAAACACCTGGAAAAAATACACTTTAGGGTGAATGCATGCACATTTCATCTTTTTGTAAGCCCTGCACATGCTCTGTAATATGCAGCCTGATACCAGCTGCAGACCACAGTCAGACAGAGAGCAGGCACACAGCCTATCCTCTATTGTTTACAAAACAGTGTCTTGAGAACGAAGCAGATGCTTGGAATGACATTGTTTCTTGTAACCATAGAGACAAAATGTCATTCTAAACTCCCTGCTCCCTTCTGTCAGTTTTGTGAACAGCAGAGGATAGGCTGTGTGTCTTAGCACTGTCTGGCTGTGATCTGTAATTAGTTTT
Organism: Xenopus laevis; assembly: GCF_017654675.1. Lineage (NCBI taxonomy): Eukaryota > Metazoa > Chordata > Amphibia > Anura > Pipidae > Xenopus > Xenopus laevis. The sequence goes on from NC_054387.1 coordinate 28,204,160, forward strand.
CAGTTAAATCACAGAGCACACAGACAATACTGTCCTTTTTCCTGGTTGCCAAAGTACCTGCCACCATCAGAGCCTCTTTTCTCAAGTTGACTAAAAAGGAAGGTTTTGGCAAAAAGGAATCTTTGGCAAAAAGGCTCCTTTGGGAACTAAGAGAATTGGCCCAGGGTTTTAGTCTGTAATTGGTTTTGCATTTAGTCACAGAGCACACATAGCCTTTTCTCTGCTGTTCACAAAACTGTGACTTGCAAACACAGTTTGGAGTTTGGAACGACATTGCATCTTTATGGTAACAAGAAGAAACGTTACCCAATCGCCCTGCTCTGTTCACAAGTCACAATTTTGCAAACAGTGGAGGGTAGGAAGTGTGTCTGTCTGAAATGGTGGCAGCTGTGTATGCAGTCTTACACACTTGGTGTACTATATTTAGTACAGCTCACATAAACAGATATCGCAATCGAGCCAAGAGGTTTAAAGTTGTGGGCATGCCTTTGGAAGTAGATGAACAGGGTTGAAAAGCAAGGAGGCTTTGAAATATGGTGTCCACTAACTTGGCGAAATGTGAGTGAATTTTCTCAAAGGCATGGGGAGGAAATCTATAATAGAAAGTGGGATTTATTTTGGGTGGATATCTACTGTACAGCTCTGTGTACATAAGTAGTGCTATACAAACAGAAATATACATACCCTATAAGCAGAAATGGTAAAAGGTATTTAGAGAATTAAGGTTAGAGATATAGGACTTCTGAGATTTTTGTTGCAAACTTAATAGTAAATGGTTCAAAAAATAAATAGTCAGGCAAACAGTATACACATAAAACTTTACCAGTGACATGCTGGTTGATTAGCTCTTTATCACAGTCTTGAAGTTCCTGCCAACCTTCCAGATCAGTCAGATCATCAATTTTCTTTGTAGTTGCCCGTGCTCTCTCCAGTTTCTCAAACATGCACTTAATGTGATACCACTCCTTCATGTCGCCAGCAGACTCACTGAAAGGGTTTGGAACTATTTTGCCTATGCGTACCAAACCTTTTCCAATCTTCTCCTTGCATTTCTTACAGCCAGCAGTCCCACGTTTTGCGTACTCCACACAGTATCGCTGTTCTGCCATGTTTGAGTAATTTGTGACTCCTAAAAAGAATTGAAAGCGCAAAGCACTGCGGAGAGGCGACGGGCTCCAACGGGCAAGAACAGTAACTTGTAAAGGAACTTTTGTAAATAACTGTCCAAAGGTCCTTATTGTCTGATATGACAATAGTTTCAGAACTGCTTTCATTGACCACCTAGTTAGAAAGTAAAAATGTCTTAGAGATAGAAATTGCACAGAAATAAAACAGACGTATTTCGAATAAAGCAAACATGAGGCAACAATTCATTGATAATTAAAACATGTAAAACCATCTATCACATTAGTGGCAGCAAAGCTATTATAAGACTTTAAAAAAAAAAAAAAAAAGATTTTAGCTACAAAACAGCTGCAACCATGGGTTACATTTTTATACAGAGATATTTGCAAAATAGCAGCTTTAAAGGGGTGGTTCACCTTTAAGTTTATTGTTGGTATGTTATAGAATGGCCAATTCTAAACAACTTTTCAATTGGTCTTCATCATTTATTTGTTTATCGTTTTTTAAATTATTTTCACTCTTCTGACTCTTTCCAGCTGACCCATCTAAAAACGAATGCTCTGTAAGACTACAAATTTTTTGCTATTGCTACTTTTTATTACTCATCTTTCTATTCCAACCCTCTCCTATTCATAATCCAGTCTCTTATTCAAATCAATGCATGGTTGCTAGGGTGGTTTGGACTCTAGCAACCAGATTGCTGCAATGCTAAATAACTCAAAACCCAAACAAATAATAAAAAAGGAAAACTAATTGTAAATTGTCTCAGAATATCACTCTACATCATACTAAAAGGTAACTGAAAGGTGAACAACTCCTTTAAAGTGAAATGCATGCATCGCAATAAAGGGACAGTATATCCATTTGTTCAACATAAGTTAAATGAATAGGACTGCTGAATAAACTTTTTGCCTGTTTTATTTATGAAACAACTATGTTTTATTGTTGTTTCTTGAGCTAAATAGGAAAACTTAAGGGAGGAAAAATAAAACAGTGCATATTACTAATATAAGCAACACGCACATTAATGCAGCTAATCAACAGTAAGGGGCAGATTTATCAAAGGTAAAAGTTCAAAAGCATCGCTACTTCGATTCAACGTTTTTTTTAACTTCGACCTTCGATCTCCCAAACGCCTCCATACAGGTTCTAGGAGGTCCCCCATAGGTTAAAACAGCACTTTGGCAGCTTTTAGGTGGCGAATGGTCAAAGTCAAGTTTTAAAGAGACAGTACATGAGAAATTTCAATGTTTTTTTCAACTTCGAATCGAAGTTGGACTATTCGATGGCCGAAGTACCCAAAAATTACTTCAAAATTCGACGTATTTAACTTCGAACCTTCACTTCAACCTCTGATAAATCTGCCCCTTATTATTAGCTTGTGAAAAGAATCCTCTTATACTCTCCAGCTGTAACTAAATTACAAACTGTAATAAGCCTGTTAAAACATCTGAAAACAAAATAATTAAACAGAGAAACATGGATTGGGAGTTGGATCACAGAAAAAACAATCAGCATGGGGGGGACTTAATTATATTATATATAAAAAAAAAGTCCGACCTTATTTATTATTGTTGTTAAAAAGGGCATCATTTTTGGATTTCTGCCCAAAAACTCTGGATTCAGACTTTTTTCATCCTCGGGATATAATAAATCTCGAAAAATGTGGTCTTTTTTTTCCCACTAAAAATTCTAAAATAAAAGATTTTATAGTAAAATTTTTGGATCCAAAGGTAAAACCCTGAGGCGACCCCACTGATAAATACTTAAATGGGGCTTTGCACCCAAAAACATTTTTTTTTTGAATGATATAAAAATCTTATTACAATAAAGAACTAGAAAGCCACTGGAAATGTACAGTGGAAAGTGTTATAGCGGATAGCCACCTACAAGTTGTGTTTTTACCTTTAATTATGCAATTAATAGATACGTACATATTTAAGATTGTGAGCTCATTAGGTAGGGCCATATTTATCGCTTGTATAAATTGTTTTTGTACATACGTCTGTGTTCAATGTAAACACAGATTCATTGCACAGTACTGCAGAATACAGAATGCTCATAAAGTAAAAAGAAATAAATTGATTGAAACGAGTAAAACATTGCCGCAACGCGCCTTCGTTCTACTTGTACATGCGTCCTAGAAACGATTTTATATAATGAATAAAGAAACCATATGTTAACAGGAATGGAGTATTTACTCTTATTTTTAAATGTACCCCAAAAATGCCACCAATTATGTTCGGCAGATAAACCTGAAACCTGCCGCATTATACAGACTTACTAAAAGTGAATCATACTGCCAACAGCAACCTGCAATTTCCCTCACTCACACAGTTACGAATCTGTAAAGCTCCCGCAAAGGCGCTGCTAGTTCCAAGTTGGTAGTAGGCCTCGGGTGACGTCACTAACAGGCGACGTTAGGCCGCGGGGAACGCCTCTAACACGTGAGCCTTCTTCAAGTGGCTATATAAATAAAAAAACACGTGCGTGTAGTTCTTAGTGGTTAGTCGGGGCTCCCTGGGGAAGAATGTGCTAGTATTGGATTGCGCTGGTTAGCGTTATAAGTTTTTCTTGGAGCATGCAATTTTTTCACAAAAGCATACGACGTCGTCTCATTGTGTCATGACGACAACACGTAAGCGCGGTGACGTGCCAAGTGACCGCCTTCTGGAAGTGTTGAGCAGAGAAGGCACAACTGAATCGGAAGTTGTTAGAAAATGGCTTTAGGTCTGCTGGCAATTTCTGTCTGCTGTTGGGAGTGGGACCTTCTACTTTTTGTTAGAAAATGTAGATTTTCGTGTCTGTTGCTCGCCATGTCCTGCTGAGAGCTGTGACTTTTTTTCTTGGTGACCTGCCCCAACATATTCTCTCTTTCCATTCGATCAAAAACGTATTGCCGAAGTGTAGTGTTGCCAATGCCACCTTATCCTTTAATGTGAATCAATATGAATAATATTAGCAACTTCAACAATCTTATTAGGTTTTTTTGTATTGCAATGGTTTCAGCGCTTCTTTAAAACAAGGTCAAGATTTTTCACATGTCTAAATCTAGGAGGTAAAGGGGGAACCGTTTTATTTTAAAAGTGTTTAGCCCTTTGTGGAATTAGAGGGTCCCAGTATTTTTGTGCAAACAAAGGTAGATTTTTTTTTTTTTAACAATTTAGGGACACTATGGGGCAGATTTATCAAGGGTCAAATTTCAAAGTTTAATATACTTCGAAATTCGACCGTCTAATTGAAATACTTTGAATATCAAAGTCGAAGTATTTTTCACCGACTTTGGACTTCCTGCGATCGAAATAAAATCGTTCGGATGAACGATTAAATCGTTTGAATCAAGCGATTTCAACGTACCATCGAACGATTTTACTTCGATGTGTAAAGACTTAGAAAATGGTTGTAGAAGGTCCCCATAGGCTTACATAGCACTTCTGCAGGTTTAATTTGGCGAAGTATTGAAGTCAAAGTTTTCTTTTAAAGAGAGTACTTCGATTATCGAATGTTTGAACGATTTTTACTTCGAATCGAATTAGAAGTAAATTCAAAGTCGTAGTATCCTATTCGATGGTCGAAGTATCCAAAAATTACTTTGAATTTCAAATTTTTTTTACTTCGAAAATTCCCTCTAATTCACTTCGACCCTTGATAAATCTACCCCTATGGGTTAATTTAGAAGAATTGAATGGTTTTAGGCTCTCTTTTCACAGTGGTGTTGGACTAGCTCCCAGACATTTTTCCTGGTTACTACCAGCACCTTCTTCAGCAAGTTGTTTAGTCAGCATGCTCCCTGTATTTAATGTATGGTGCAAGTCACACAATATGCACTTTGCACTCTTCACTGTTCGATTCGAAAATTCAGAAACATTGGCTCCCCTTGGCCTCAACAGGGAATATAACTTAAGTAAGAGTTATCAGTAATATGTATACCTTTTAATGATTTTTTAACATCGGATTTTGTGTAATTTTAGGCTTTTCATGCAGGAATTTGTTCTACATGAAAACATTTTCTACAGGAAATTTATTGGACCTTTGGTGATGGATCTTTTTCACAGAGGTACACAGAAGTGCTTAGACATGACATTGGTTTGAATTGATACATTGTTGTTAATTATTTGAGATACATTATTTTGAAATGTGGAAATGCACCAATAGAGGTCACTGTGATACAATGTATAAAAGTGTGCACATGTGCTGCTTAGGTAGTTTGGTAAAGGACTCATGGCAGTCTGAAACGTTGCGGAGTATCTGGGTCAGAGCCCATGTTCCAAATAAAGGCATTTTAAATTGAAGAATCTTGTTGCTAGTTCTGTCTGTGAGTATACTAACTGCACCTTCTTCACCCAATTTGACCAGAAAGAAAGTGTTGCAGCTGTGCAAACTAGAGCTAGGTGCAATGAAGGAATCTTGGGTAGAAAGGCTCCTTTAGGTGTGGACAGTTGGCCCGGGTTTAGCTGCCAGTGGCTGTGCATTAATATTAAACAGATCCTAACACTCTGTCTTTGGGGGGTAACAATTCCTCCTCAGGAGAATGATGGGAACACAATTTCTGTAAATTTTGAATTTGTTAACCAAGGGCCTAAAGGCAACAAATTTATGGGCCACACAACCCCAAACTTGCTGAAACTGCATACCTCACAAGTGGCCAGCCCTGATTCTAAGCCCCTAGCTAGCAGTCCCAGATAGCCCCTTAAAAGGTGAATTTTCTTTTTGGCCCGTTGCAGTCTTGTGAGATGAGACCACAATGTCTATTTCCATACTATATAAAGCAAAATATAGGGGGAAATAATCTTGCCGAGGGGCCTACAAACTATTCTTTCTGCTGCTAAAAAGTTTATGTAGGACAGGTGATAGGTCATATAATTAAAAGTAAATAGATCACAATGTAAACAGCTGTTACTCAATAATATATAGCTCATATAAATTAATAAGTTAATATACCCTACACACGTACCAGCCCTGATAGTGGCCCTGTATATATGCAATGCTATTTAGGACAATGGGGTACCCCAATTCTGTATTACGTTCAGATGGGCAACCAAAGATTTGAAGACTTTTCGTGACTCCCAGAAGAGCATAAGTTACATGATACAAGAGGGCCCAATCTGTATTGGTGAAGGTTTAACCACACAGATTTACACACAAACATTCTGTATCTTACAAATAACTTGGAAGCCTTGTAACAAACAAACTTTATTTGTTAGAGCTCACACAATTTCTGGCAGTACTGCCCTCAGCTTTGAGTCCCCAGTGCTCCGTAGGATGCGGCTAGACGGCATGCCACCCCTAAAATTTTGCTGTCCTAGGCCCGGGCATTTGTGGCCTTGCAAAAAAACCGGGCCTGACTGCCCTGATTCTAACTCAGTCCTAGAGTGAGCTATTGCAGGTCTTTTCTAATATGAAAATACTCTGAGGCCTGCCTCCACCTCAGGGTCTCCAACACCAACCACCCCCTCCATCAAGCAGGGCCCAAGCACATGGTTACTTACCCTTTTTAAAGACTAAGGAAACCGGACACCCCTGGCCAGCAACAGAACTGTCTGAGAAAGTGATGTGTAGTTTTTGTCAACCCACGCCCAAGGAAGTCACCTGTGTTTATAGACCTGCTCCTGTCATCACAAAGGGGACAGGGGCACGCCTATAAATAAAGGCTGGTAGAGGCATTGTACAGGTGTGGGTGGAGTTTGGCTAGAACCCACCTGCAAAGCATGCAGACCCTTATGGGGACCTCTCAGCCAGGTAATTAGGAGGCTGCTATGAGCTGAGCTCCCAGATTGGCTGGGGGTGTTGTGTGCCTCTGCAAGGGGCAAAAGAAGAGTCCACAGATCCAGCATAACCCCAAGTGAATATTCTGGAGGTGTCTGGTAAGACTGTTCTTTAATATTACCTGGGAGGGGTGTGGATGCCCGCCACCTCCTCTCCTGCACGCTGAACCTGGAATTGACGAGCACAATGCATCCGTTTTATTCGACAAGCAGCGTCTGATCTCGTCGCGCTTGGCATGGAATTTAAATAAAGGGCCCAAGACTAATTGTTCCTTGCCCAACATAGGTCTATTTTCTAATAGTTCCTGGGTGTGATTCGTGTTCGATTATCTGTTCTTTGACTCTTGCCTGTTCCTGACCTCTGATTGTTCTCGGCCTATACCAACCTTTGCCTGTTCCTGATCATGCTCTTGGATCCTCACTTTGTACTGTGTTACTGTTTGGTTTGACCTCGGCCTGAGTCCTGACTAAGCTCCTGGTTCCCGATTCTGTACTGTACCTCACTGCCTGATTGGTATTGACCTCGGCCTGACCTTTGACTACGCTCACAGTTCCCTGTCCTTCCAGTATACGTTATGGTTTCCTTGTCTGCCCAGAACTTCCCCCTTGGTCCTCTCACTTTAAGACCTGGCGGCATCTGAGTAGCGGGGGGCTCCTACTGAAGCGAAAGGTGGTTATTATAGGCAGAAGCGTGAGCAGAGACCAGGACCTTGGGGTCTGTTCTGGGTTTTGGGATACCATACGTTACATGTTCTTTGGGTAAAGGGAGTCTGAAAGAATGGGACTGTGTTTAAATGTTACTGTAAATTGTTTCCAGAAGGAAAGGCTGAATTTAAACACGGGGCTATGGTAACTTCAGAAGAACTGTTTGGTAGTCTAGAGCCCAGCTACAAATTTGTTGTGTGCAAAAAGTGAGTGCATCTGTGGCAAAATATGTAGCTCCCCCAGTAAACATATCCCTAACTGGGTAAACTATGGGGAAGCTTTAAAACAGAACAAAATATTGCAAGTGTGAACGGTAGTGTTCGTGCAGCCCTGTTGCAACTGATGCAGGTAAAAGTCTGCATGAAGAACCATTGAGCAGTGAAAGCTCAACTTCTTTGCTAAAAACACATTAAATGAGAAAGAAAGCCAAATCTAATCATCCTCCTGAATAGGTCTCAGAGTAGTGTTTGATCGTTAAGTTTACAGCTCGCCTAAGTCTACAATTAAGGAGCTTTTCATGTCTCATAATTGCAGCTACCTTATCGGAACACTGGCTATATTGCTTAATGAATAATGGCTTCTTTCTCCTCATGATCACTAATGCACGAAATAACCACGTCATTGTTGACGTTGCACCTCAAATTTAGAAGGCCGCAGAGAATGGAGGAAGCGCCTTAGAAACCTGCACAATGGAAACTGAGACTGGCAGCCAGCAGGAAGCACAGTGCAAAATCTCCCAAGTCCTGTATTTACCTCACACAACACCTTCCTGGTTGTGTGATGGACGTGGTTGAACTTGATGGACATGGTTTTGCACCATTCATTATTAGTTTGGAAACAAATCACCATAAGCCTCAATACAATTTTATTTCCAGACTTCGTGTCATTATAAGTGTGACCTCAAAGTAATGACCACTGCAACTTGTGCACATTGCATTAAAATAGACAAAATTATCACCTGCTTCTAAAAATATGTGGGCAAGTTGTGATGGATTGGAGTGGGATTGCATCTCTTCTGGCTTACAAATCCTTGCGGTGTCAATAATGGCATTTGTTTTCAATTCACTTCATGCAAGTCATTTGTGGCTTTACGATGGAATTAAGTAGTCTGTTATTTTTGAAAGAAATTGAAAATCCATATTGCAAGTATGTTAGCATATTATTTTAATGAATTAACCTTATAAGGGATATAAATTGTCATACAAGTATGAAGCGTAATATAAAAGTTACAAGATTACCTCTTTATATGGCCAATGAATATAAATTCTGATCTCTAAGTCAGACAATAGCAGCAGAAAAAAGGCCCTGTATAACTGGAGTGCTTTTTCAAAGTTCTTATTTAGAAGAATCTGAGGGAACAACTCCAGATTTGATTGTGCAGTATTTTTTAAATTGGGGGTAGCCACCTCCTACTATTATTATTGATATGAATGATCATACAAATGTACTACTTGTTTGCTACCCCTGCTCTAACTGTAAACTTTATTATAGCAAGGCACAATTACGTCTGCATCGGAGTAATATTTAATGAATATAGTATTCTAATAATGGAACGCTGAAGCAATATGACAAAATAATTGGCATACTGACAATATTCTATTAATTGTGTTAGCTAGGCAAAGCAGAAGTGATCTAAACTGAACTGTGAGATTGATTTATACATAGGCCATTGCTACCTATCTACATATCAAAAACATAAGCATGATAAGATTTCCTGGATGAAAATGAGCAGCAATGCTAAATACCTGAGTGAAACTGTATTGGTTTCAGAAATGCATACATCAGAGTAAATATCCTTATACATACACAAGCAGTATCATAGCATTAAGAAACATCTGTGCGGTACCATCACTAAATTAACTTTCTATGGTAACAATGGCAGGCCACAGTGGCAGGGTGCCCTAGGCAAATCTGGCCAGGATTCTGCACCTTCCCTGCAAGTTGATATGTGACGGTGGTGGTGGGATGACAGGCTTGTCAGCACCAGACCCTCTTTCTCTCACCTAGGGCCCAGACTAGGGGTAGGCAGACATAAGAGGTACAGGCCTAGCAATCCCACCAATGGTGCACCCTTGCCTACCCCTAGTTGTGGCCCTGCATGGTAAGCAAGTTTCAGATGCCTGCAGAGTGATCCATGTTCAGCCCAAATACAGGAATATTAGAGCCGAGTCAATATTGTTACAATAACTGTTTAACGCTGAAGCTGTTACTACGGAAGTAATGAAAGGGAAGGTTCCATTTTGGCTTCAACAAGGAAGGAAGCAGTACATGTCACTTGGATTCTTCAATTAAATTATTGGGTCCAAGAAGCCTTTGACAATACTAATTTCAAGGCAATTATACTGAAGCCTGAAAATCTGATGGAGTGTTATAGGTCATTATTTTATGCAAAAAGCTGTTCCTGTGTATCACCTATTATATATTTCAGTAGGATATAATACTTAATTTAGCCCTACTGCCACAAAATAGATAGTACTCGAGCAATGTTGAGCTAAAATAAATATTTTCTGAAACATGGGAATGTTTGTGAAATCTATGTTAGTAACCCTCGAGAACCAACAAGTAATCCCATATTGTAAGTCGGAATCTATTTTTGTAACCTATTCCAATTTCTTGCAGCTGCCACCTTCCAGGCCTCTACACAGTGAGCCAAGGAAATCTGTTCAGGGAAATCAGAATCCATTTCTGGAAAAGGCTGGTCTTTTGCATCAAGTAATGGTCCCAATACGTCTCTTAAGCTGCAATTAAGGCAAACAAACAATGCATTAAGGGCAAAACTAATAAATACTCGTTAATAAGTAGCATAAAGAAATGCCTGTTTTGCCACTCACCTCCATGCAGGTTTAAATGCATCTGTATATTGTTTTCCTTTAAGCTTTAAGATGATCATTTCATGCAACTCGAGAAGAAAAAGGGTTGTTCCATTCTGCTCCAAGAACTGATTCAGTTGTTGCTGGCTCACTTTATTAAGGTGTTGCTTATAGGATTTATCCACGTCATCAAATGGATCCTAGTGTCAATAAAGTGCCATCGTTACATAACTAAAATGATGCTAAAACTGAAACAGGTATGGGATCTATTGTCTAGAAACCCCATGTATGATATAGAGTGATATTCTGAGACAATTTGCAATTGAGTTTCATTTTTTATTATTTGTGGTTTTTGAGTTATTAAGCCTTTTATTCAGCAGCTCTCAAGTTTGCAGTTTCAGCAATCTGGTTGCTATGGTCCAAATTACCCTAGCAACCATCCACTGATTTGAATAAGCTACTGAAAGGGCCTGAATAGAAAGATGAGTAATAAAAACTAGCAATAACAATATTACTACAATTTGTAGTCTTACAGAGCATTTGTTTTTAGATGGGGTCAATGACCCCCACTTGAAAGCTGGAAAGAGTCAGAAGAAGAATGAAAATAATTCAAAAACTGTAAACAAAAAAAAAAAAATGAAGACCAATTGAAAAGTTGCTTAGATTTGGGCATTCTAGAACATACTATAAGTTAACTTAAAGGTGAACCGCCCCTTAAAAAAATAAAATAGTGCTATTTGGAAACAGGATCTGTTTTTTTTATCTGTCCAATAAAAAAAAAAAAAAAAAAATCTTAGATTATTATGCATTATACTCACCATTTTAAGACGAAGAAGGTGCTCAGACTTCAGGGCAGTGAGAAGCTGCCAAAGAGCTATGCTGTGTTTGAGGTGACAACGTTTCAGTGCCTGTAGAAAAAAACATGAATACAACACAATCATTCAACGCTGCTTTACCATAAAAAGCTTTCTTAAAGGACCTTTTAATCATTTTCAAAATAAGCTGAACTAAGTTCTCCTTCTCTCTGAAACAGGAATGTGTGATTTATGCAGGGCTGCCATCAGGGGGGAGGCAGGGGGTACTGATGTCCTGGGCCCGGATGGTTTGGAGAGTTAAGGGGGCCCCGGCCGTGCTGCACTTACTTGTAGAGCCAGGCCCTGCCATCAGTGAGCTGCAAACTTCAGAAGGGAAAGAGGGGCTGGAGCTCTGATGACATCTATCTTCCTTCTTGTGCTCTGATTCGCCATGAAGTGTAATTCCCAGTAAAGCCACATGGGGATCGGATGGGTGAAGTTCGAACCTCCCCTCTACTTTATCCAATCGTCATGCGGCTTTACCGGGACTTACATTTCACTGGCGAACCAGAGCACAGGAAACTGAAAATACTGGCACCTGAGCTCCCTGGCTAAAGTAAGTGCAGTTTTCTTTTAACTTCTTGGGGCCCTGGCCAAATTTTTTTTAATAACTTGTAGGGGCCCTGGCCAAATGTTTTTTTTAATAACTTATAGGGGCCCTGGCCAAATGTTTTTTTTAATAACTTATAGGGGCCCTGGCCAAATGTTTTTTTTAATAATTTATAGGGGCCCTGGCCAACAATGCTTTTTTTAATAACTTATAGCGGCCCTTGCCAAATGTTTTTTAAATAACTTATAGGGGCCCTGGCCAACAATGCTTTTTTTAATAACTTTTAGGGGCCCTGGCCAATAATGCTTTTTTAATAACTTGTAGGGGGTCCTTGGCCACCAATGTTTTTTTCTTTAATTTGTAGGGGGCCCTGACCACCAAAACTTGTAGTGGGGCAGTGGGCACCAAAGTTCTTTTTTTAACTTGTAGGGGGGCACTTAATATTTTAACATTTGTGTCTTGTGTGGCCTTTATACTGATGGGTAAGGGAGGGGTGGCGAGGGGGGCCCAGAAAATTTTGCTGTGTGGGGCCCCATGATTTCTGATGGCAGCCCTGGATTTATGGCAATGGTGCATGCAGCCCGAGTATTTAGCAGCTTTGTTGGTGGGGCAACAACACGCCTAGCATTGCATACCATCCACTTGATTTATGGCAATGGTGCATGCAGCTGTGCAAGCAAGCATTGAGTCTCACTATGAACATATATACAGTAGAACCCCAATTTTAAGTATCTCAGAGGTGGCATTAAAGCTGCGTAAAATCTGGGGGAAAGAAAAAAATTGCTTGCCTGTATGGGACCACAAGAAGAAAAGGTGGCAATTCTGGGAAAACGTAAAGTCGGGTTATACGATATGTACAATCTCAAATATAATTTGGGCACTACTTAATGAACCCTATCTGCAGTTTTTCAAGCAGAATATAGACACCTCATACCAGAACATTATAAATCAGATCTTGACTATTGTCGGTACTAAAACAAGGGAAATATCAAAAGGTGGTTTAACTTTAAGGACACTGACAACTGATCACCTCAAAAATTGTTAATGCTCACCTCTAGTATATGTAGGTTAATCTGGTCTGCCATCTGCAAAATCTCTTCTACATATGTTGTCAGTAAAGTCTCTTCATTGCCACCAGACATCGCTAAAAATCCCAGTGTCACCTCAGTAATATGAAGGGCCTCACAGACATCGCTGTATGAATTTAGGTCTCTGCATATAACGTTAATGGCTGAATTTGGTAAAGGTTCCTTAGGAAACAAACAAAAAAAAGGTTAAAAAAAAACGCTGTTTAGCAATTTAGTATGCCGTTTTTGAACAGTCTCTTGCAGTATTTCTCTGTATTGTGCACCCTCCTTCTTTCTATTGTACCATTCTATTGTATTGTCCTTGGCGGTAAAATGCAACCTACAGCAACATGCTACCATCACTACTATGGGTAATGTAAATTTTGCACCAGACAGTTTGCTTTGATCTTTGGTGAAAAGCTATCTTGGTCTTATCTGACCACAACCAAATTTCAACTGGATCATTCTTATGCTTTTTGGCAAAATCCAGACTTGCAAAGCTGGCCACAATTCTGCCCCCTTTGCAGCACAGTGACAAGTGTTGGGGGGGGGGGGGGTGACAAGCTTTTCAGTATCAGACCTTCTCTTTCTCTCACCCAGGGCCTGGACTAGTGGTAGGCAGGCAGAAGAGGTACTTGTCTAGCACCCCAAACCACTGCTGTAAAAGGGAAGAATGGAAGTTCAGAAAAATGTCTTCAGAGAAAGGGGTAAATGTTCCTCTTTCCAAACCACAATGTTAGGACACAAGTTGCAGATTATAGTTATATACATTTTTAAATCACCTTCACAGAAAAAGTTGCAACTGTCATCATTGGTATGCCATATTTCAGCACTTTGCCAATTTCCTGTTATGTATGGGGTGCAAGGTGCCTATCTATGTCTTACCAAATTTGCAAGTAAGGTTTACAATTGAGGAAAGTGGGCCCTCCTCTTCTACCTTTTATTATTCATACCTGAGATAGTTTTTTCTTCACATCCATAAATATGTTCTCAAAGTTACGATCGTGTGATGGGGTAAAAGTTGGCAGTCCCTAAAATTGGAATACAAGCACATTAGTATACACTGCACAGATGTTTAAGAGGACTGCTATCAAGAGATAATGTGAAAAAACATGTCATGTCATTTGCATACACCCAATTTAACTGTGACTGTCAACAATTTTTTGCTACACTACACTTTCCATGTAGAACACACCTCTATATAAGTACAGTACATAGAACTCAGAGACGGAGATAAGGATTGCAAAAATTATAGATGGCATAAACGGTGCCTTCCCACATTACCCATGCCATGTGCACTTATGCACCCCAATACTATAATGGATGCTGGCTTTTGAACGGAGTGCTGATAACACAGCGGTCCTTCTCCTCTTTAGCCAAGAGGAGATGGCATCCATGATTTTCAAAAATAATTTAAAATTTTGATTTGTCAGGCCACTGGGCAGTTTTCCACTTTGCCTTAGTATTTTTTTTAAAAGTGTTTGGGCCTAGAGAAGGCAGAGTTTTAACTTGACATTTGTGGGTGCCGCAATAAACTGTGCTCACACACAACATTTGTTTCAACATTTAATGTTGTCTTTGTACTGCAGGTATATGCATTTTTTTAGGGATACACCGAATCCAGGATTCGGTCCTTCTGCACGCCTGCCCCTGTACCCTAATTTGCATATGTAAATTAGGGGTGGGGAGGGAAATCACGTGACTTTTTGTCAGAAAACAAGGAAGTAAAAAATGTTTCCCCTTCCACCCCTAATTTGCATATGCAAATTGCACATTTACATATGCAAATTAGGGATGGAAGGGGAAAACAAATTGCACATTTGCATATGCAAATTAGGGTTCGGTTTGGTATTTGGCCAAATCTTTCACGAAGGATTCAGGGGTTTCGGCCGAATCCAAAATAGTGGATTCAGTGCATCCCTAATTTTTTTTTACTATTTAAAGGGCCGGAACTAGGGGTACCTCCCTCCCCTACGTTGCTCTCCCCTCTCTTCTTAGGACACACAGAAAGGGGGGGGGGGCGCCTGGCCCTGTACTGGAAACACATTTAACAGGTCAAAACAGGTCTTGCCTTGAAAAATAAACCCCGGGGCAGATGGTGCAGGCGAATGCAGCAGCATAAACCTTACTACTAGACATTATTGATATAAAAGATCTTGTTTATCTTTCAGTGGCAGATGTCATTTCAACTGGCTGAAAAATGATGTGGTTTTCTAAGGCAATACAGAAATACAAATAGAATCGGTATATAATATCTACATTATTAGAAACGAAACTGTACTTATCTGCAAAGAATATTTTCCTTAAATATTAAAGGTTTTTTTGGTTGCTACTTACAATAACCTTGATAAAAGGTTTTCCTTGAAGAAAGCGGTTTGTAATTTGCCGCTGTATTTTTCTGAGGTCAAACTCTTGCAATGTCTCACCCCCACTCTCCACACTATACTGGCAGTTGGATAGAATTATAGGCATTAAATCCTTTTCCAAATCATAGCCAATCACATGAACATCCAGAACATCTGAAGCCTTGATAGAGTACCTAAAAGTGTTCCAATTACAAATAAATTATGTACAAAAAATAAGAATAATTATAAAATGTATAATTGTAAAAATTTTACTAACAACAGTAATTTATAATGAAAAAATATAAAGCACAGCATACTTTTGTTCATCATTGAGGTATTTTTCCACCTCGTAGACAAAATGGTTGTGCAGAGAGATCAGGTAACTGACCAAGGCGGTAGCACACAGCCCCTTACCACGTCGACGAGGCAATATAAATTCAAAAGCACTCTCCTCTGTAAGGTCAGAATCACACATTTCTTTTGCAAGTTTAATGTCACCTGAAACATTGATAAGAATATATTCTTACTGTTAGATGTTACCAAGACGTAAAGCTGTAATGAAGTACAGTAATTAAAAGGAAGCAAGTATTTTGCATTTGTCTGGTTACTCACTGTTCGCATATACTGAATCCCTTAGTTTATTCCAAGTTAACAAAAACATTTTTATGCGCTTGTCAAAGATGTGCCGAGCCCCATCTGCAGAGAGGGTGACAGCGTTAAAAGTGTCCAAGTTGCTACTGTTCTGCTGAAACAAATGTTGCAATACAAACCTGAAAGTATGCTTGCTAAAAAATCATTTATGGTCTTAAGTTCCATGTGGCTGGAGTTTTGAAAATATTTAATTAATTCTTTTTGAAGATTTAAGATTTCTGCCAAGTGCTTTACCATTCTGAGTTCAGATTCCTATCAAACAGAAAAAAGACCACATCACTGGCTGGACACAAATGGAATCAGATTTTAAAATCTGTTGCAAATTGAAAACACATTACTGTATCTGTTATTAGCTCATCTGTTCTAAAGGCATACGCTTTCTGGCTCTTTACATGGATACTATGGTGCTCATGGTATATTAATTAGCTAGCTGAATGAGTCGCATGACTGGGCAGTTAATATCAGCGGCTATACTTTGTTTTGGAGGGACAGAGGCAATAGAAAAGGAGGTGCGTTATGTCTGTTTTTAGGCAGGATTTAAAAGCTAATACAAAGGAGGAGATGATGTTAGAAAATGAGGAAGCAGAAGTCTTATGGGTGGAGCTCTTCACCAATTGTAAAGAGTCCAGCAAATTAATTGTAGGAGTATGCTATAGACCCCCTAATGAATGTGAGGAGGAGGCTAAGCTCCTGATGCAAAGAGAAAAGGCTGCTATTTTGGGGAAAGTAATGATAATGGGGGATTTTAATTACCCAGATATTGACTGCAGCAACAGTACTGCCAGGTCAGTTAATGGGAACAAGTTTATAAACTTGTTGCATGACAATTTTATGGCACAAGATGTTGAGGAACCAACCAGAAAAATGCTATTCTGGATCTAGTGATCTCTAAAGACCCAGAACATATAGTGAATGTACAATTAATTGAACCCCTGGGTTATAGTAACCATAATGTGATATTATTTAATGTCTGGTGCAAAAAAACTAATTTACACTGGGGCAACAAAAACCATGAATTTCAGAATTTTAAGTGCCTTGAGGGCTGCCCTTCAGAGCATAGATTGGGGCATAATGTTTTCAGCTAACAGAAATGGTTGTCATTTAAAATTTTAAATCGTTACTGTTCTCAATTTATTCCCTTAAGGAGTAAATGAAGAAGCACTAAGAGTCACCCTATGTGGCTTAATATAGAAGGAAAGAAGTGAAAGGCATTTTAAAACGAAAGTCTGTGGGAACAGAAGCTGCATTTAATGATTATAAACACTATAATAAATGTTGTAAAACAGCAATCCAAAAGGCAAAGAAAGGAAATGAGGAGCGCATTGCGGCTGAGGCTAAGACTAACCCCAAAAAGTTTTTTAGGTATATTAATAGTAAAAAGATGCAGGTTGAGAGTGTTGCTCCATTAAATAATGGTACCAGATAAGTTGAAACAGATACAGAAAAGGCAAATGTACTAAATCAGTTCTTTTCTTCAGTGTATACAATAGAGGAGTCAGAGTTCCCAGGCTCACTTCATAGCTGCACTGATGCCTCAGCTCAATCTAGTCAGTGGCTGACTCAGGATATGATTCATAAAGCTTTAATAAAAATGTAGGTAAACAAGGCGCCAGGGCCAGATGGCATACACCCCGGGTTCTAAGAGAGCTTAGTTCAGTTTTAGACCAGCCCTTATTTCTGATTTTCCCAGATTCACTTTCATCTGGTATGGTACCTATGGATTGGAAAAAAGATGATGTCATTCCAATATCTAAAAAGGGATTATGATCTCAACCTGGCAATTATACACCAGTAAGTTTGACATCTGTGGTGGGAAAATTATTTGAAGGCTTGTTAAGGGATCGCTTCACTTCATTCACTTCTAGTGAATGGCATTATGAGGTAAGATTATGAAGTACAGTGGTGTGAAAAACTATTTGCCCCCTTCCTGATTTCTTATTCTTTTTCATGTTTGTCACACAAAATGTTTCTGATCATCAAACACATTAAACTATTAGTCAAAGATAACACAAGTAAACACAAAATGCAGTTTTTAAATGAGGGTTTTTATTATTTAGGGAGAAAAGAAATCCAAACCTGTGTGAAAAAGTAATTGCCCCCTGAACCTAATAACTGGTTGGGCCACCCTTAGCAGCAATAACTGCAATCAAGCGTTTGCGATAACTTGCAACGAGTCTTTTACAGCGCTCTGGAGGAATTTTGGCCCACTCATCTTTGCAGAATTGTTGTAATTCAGCTTTATTTGAGGGTTTTCTAGCATGAACCGCCTTTTTAAGGTCATGCCACAACATCTCAATAGGATTCAGGTCAGGACTTTGACTAGGCCACTCCAAAGTCTTCGTTTTGTTTTTCTTCAGCCATTCAGAGGTGGATTTGCTGGTGTGTTTTGGGTCATTGTCCTGCTGCAGCACCCAAGATCGCCTCAGCTTGAGTTGACGAACAGATGGCCGGACATTCTCCTTCAGGATTTTTTGGTAGACAGTAGAATTCATGGTTCCATCTATCACAGCAAGTCTTCCAGGTCCTGAAGCAGCAAAACAACCCCAGACCATCACACTACCACCTCCATATTTTACTGTTGGTATGATGTTCTTTTTTGAAATGCTGTGTTACTTTTACGCCAGATGTAACGGGACGCGCACCTTCCAAAAAGTTCCACTTTTGTCTCGTCAGTCCACAAGGTATTTTCCCAAAAGTCTTGGCAATCATTGAGATGTTTTTTAGCAAAATTGAGACGAGCCTTAATGTTCTTTTTGCTTAAAAGTGGTTTGCGCCTTGGAAATCTGCCATGCAGGCCGTTTTTGCCCAGTCTCTTTCTTATGGTGGAGTCGTGAACACTGACCTTAATTGAGGCAAGTGAGGCCTGCAGTTCTTTAGATGTTGTCCTGGGGTCTTTTGTGGCCTCTCGGATGAGTTGTCTCTGCGCTCTTGGGGTAATTTTGGTCGGCCGGCCACTCCTGGGAAGGTTCACCACTGTTCCATGTTTTTGCCATTTGTGGATAATGGCTCTCACTGTGGTTCGCTGGAGTCACAAAGCTTTAGAAATGGCTTTATAACCTTTGAAATTGAACTCAGGTGTGATAAACCACAGTTAAGTTATTTTTTAACAAGGGGGGCAATCACTTTTTCACACAGGCCCATGTAGATTTGGAGTTTTTTTTCTCCCTTAATAACGTAAACCTTCATTTAAAAACTGCATTTTGTGTTCAATTATGTTATCTTTGACTAATAGTTAACGGTTTTTGATGAGCAGAAACATTTAAGTGTGACAAACATGCAAAAGAATAAGAAATCAGGAAGGGGGCAAATAGTTTTTCACACCACTGTAAGATGTTGGACAGTGGGGGAACAGTAGATGTGATCTATTTGGATTTTGCCAAAGTGTTTGATATCATACCCCACAAACAACTGCTTTCTAAATGTCTGTTGGGCTTAATGAATTCATTTGCACATGGATAGGAAACTGGCTACAGGATAGAGAGGGTGGTTGTTAATGGTACATTCTCTACTTGGGAGTAATGTTCTTAGTGGGGTCCATCAGGGCTCAGTATTGGGTCCACTTTTATTTAACTTGTTCATTAATGACTTAGGGGAGGGTATTGTAAGTAATGTATCAGTAATGTAAAGTCATGCACCTGGGATATCCAAGCGACTTATACCCTAAATGGCCCCATCTAGAATATGCCGTACAGTTTTGGTCTCCAGTGCTCAAACAGGATATTATTGAATTAGAGAGGGTACAGAGAAGGGCAACTAAGCTGGTAAAAGGTATGGAAAATCTTAGCTATGAGGAAAGAATGGCCAAATTGGGGATGTTCACGCTGGAGAAAAGGTGCTTAAGGGGTGATAAGATAACTACTGTATGTACACATATATAAGGGGATCATATAATAATCTCTCTAATACTTTATTTATCAGTAGGTCTTTCCAACTGATGCAAGGTCACCCATTCCAATTAGAAGAAAGGAGGTTCCGCCTAAATATTTGGAATCTTTTTTTTTTTACAGTGATAGTCGTGAAATTCTCGCCCTGAATCAGTCATACAGGCTGATACATTAGATAGCTTTAAGATGGAGTGGATGGCTTTTTAGCAAGTGACGGAATACAGGGTTATGGAAGATAGCTTACAGTAAGTTGATCCACGGACTAGTCCGATTGATATTTTGGAGTCAGGAAGGAATGTTTTCCCCCTCTGAGGCAAATTGGAGAGGCTTCAAATGTTTTTTTTTTTTTTGCCTTCCTCTTGATCAATTAGAAGTTAAGCAGGTTAAAATAAGAGTTAAATGGTTTAACTTGATGGACATTTGTCTTCAACCTAACTTACTATGTTACCATGTGTTGAATGTATTGTGTACTTACTTTCTCCAGGAAGGTCCATAATAATGGAAGAACGTCCTTGCCATTTTTTTGTTGAACTACATGGCGTAAATTCTCAATGGAGATCCTTTTCCGACAACTCCAAATTCTGGAACAATGTACATCACTGTCTTCTGGCAAGGTCATTGGATCACCATTAATTAATGGGTCACCATACACTATTTTTACTATTGGGTTGGAACTTATTCTTTCATCTTTTCTAATGTAGTTATTCACTTCCAAAAGCATCTGGTTTAAATTCTGTATACAAAAAAACTGCTATAAGAAACATATCCACAGCCATTATATCAATCAAGGCATTCTGGATTTCTGGTGCTTAAAGCACAATCTACAGTATGTCTGAATTATAAGGATATGTGTCCAGACATGCACTCTTTGTGCTCTGTTTCAGAGTGCATATACCTGCCTCACACCTTGAATACAGGACGGACTGACCCCCACCCACCTCCTAACTTTCTCATAAAGTTACAAAACTTGGAACATTTGAAAAAAAATTATTCTGTAACCCATACAGTAAGGGGCAGATTTATCAAAGGTCAAGGTGAATTTTCGAATGAAAAAAAATTTGAATTTCAAGCTATTTTTTGTTTACTTCGACTAGGGAATAGTCCAAATTCGATTTGAATTTGAAAAAAAATTTGGAAATTCGAATATCTAAATCGACCATTCACCATCTAAAACCTGCCAAATTGCTGTATAAGCCTATGGGGGACCTCCAAGAACCTATTTGGAGTCAATTGGTGGACTTTGAAAAATCTGAGTTTTTTTTTGGGAAAAACGTAAAATCGAATGTGCTATTCCTTCGATTCAAATTCGCCCGAATACGGACCTATTTGATCGAAAACTGACCTTATTGTTAAAAAAAAAACAAAACTCTTGACGTAATTTCGGTTGGTCTATTTGAATTCAAATTTTAAGTTTTTTCAATTCGAAATTCGACCCTTGATAAATATGCCCCTTATTGTAAAGCTGCAACAAATTTCAATTAAAGGGGTTGTTCATCTTTAAATGTAACTTTTTGTATAATGTAGAGAGTGTTCTTTTGAGTCAAACTGCAATTGGTTTTAATGTTTCATTACTTGAGGTTTTTGAGTTATTTAGCTTTTTATTCAAGTTTGCAATTTCAGCAATCTGGTCGCTAGGGTCTTAATTTCTCTAGAAACCATACATTGATTTTAATAAGAGATTGGAATATGAATAGGAGAGGCCTGAATAGATATATGAGTGCTAAAAAAGTATCAATAACAATAAATATGTATCTTTACAGAGCATTTTTTTAAATGGGTAAATGATCCCATTTTAAAGCTGGAAAGACTCACAAGAAGAAGACAAATAATTCAAAAACTATAAAAAAAAATAAACAAGAAGTTGAAAATACTAAAAGTTAACTTAAAGGTGAATGTAAAGTCATAATTATAAGGCAGTACGAACAGGGCTCTGCTACTCGCTAACTTGCATGCCTAAATGACGTGCAAGTTATGAATGGCTGCCCTTAACTTATACAGCTCTGCCTGAACCTAGGGTGCTAATTGCAGTCAGGGTCCAAAAAACAAATTGGTTTGAACCTCTTTCTTTGCACTTTGCATTATGAACTGCTCTTATGAACTGTATAAAATCAGGGTCTGATCAAAGTACCTTATATATTCCACCATATGGAATAAAATACAGAAAATTTGTCCAGCTGCTGTACAGTTGACCAAATAAATGCTTTCTGCAGCACTCAATCCCATAAGAATTTTAATAGTAGAATGTTATAAATGTTTTCTTAACATTTCTCACAAAAAAAGTTTGTGAAGTATCAATTTCTCACAACTGCATCTGCTCTATTGACATCTTTTTGTTCCCTTCCCTTTCATGATCGCACCTTTGCTGCCTTCTGCTAGGTAAACTGCTGTGCTTATTACCAGGAAGAAAGCAGAATTAATAAATCAAGTGTTCTATAACTTTACAAAAACAATGTAGTTACTTGAATCGTGGGTTCAATTATTGTTGCCATTTGTTTTTCCCAGTTATTCCTTCCATTTTTTGTGGACAATTTTTCATCAAAATGCACAGGCCCTGAAAATAAAAGAACATAAAAAACCTTTTTGGCCAAATCCTTCAATGTAAAAAATATTTACATTTGTATAATTCTATGTATTTTATGAAATAAAAGTAAGACAAAGTATTCCTCAAATATTCTTCACAGAAGCAAGCGACAGGCACACACACATATGTACATGCATTTAGGATTAGGTTATGCCACCTACAGCACCAGTAGGGGCCTCATAGGTGAGGTGATTTGCACACACATGCATTCTTTGCAGAGAGAGAGAAACACACACACACACACATAGGTACAGGTACTAGGGATTAGGTTATGCCACCTACAATACCTCATAGGTGATGTGTGTCAGGACAATCCTGATTCTGGCCTGTCTGACTATTCTAACTGCTTGTGCTGGCCCGGCCTGCCTGTTTCTGGTGGTGTTCTTCAGTATCCTGGTGAGACGATCGTGCACCTTTGCTAGTCCAGAACCGTTAGCTTTGCTCCTCTCTCTGTTAAGACCTGGCGGCATCCAATTAGCCGAGGGATCCTCCCGAGGTGAAAGGCGGCGGTTAAAGGCAGAATTGAGAGCGAGACCAGGGAGCTTAGCTTGGGTTCTGGATATAGGGTGCCGAATGTGACAGTACAACAGGCCCATGAGATGGAAGAAAATGGAAGAAGCTCCCGCTATTCCGCAAACCACTGAACTGTTGTATTTGGCCCTCCTCCAGCGCCTTGATGAACAAGAGGGGAAGCAGAACTTTATTATTCAAGGTCTGCGGTCTCTTTCCGAGAGGTTGGATGCACAGCAATCTGAGATTCCTGAGGGGTCTGTTCCGTCCGTTAATCCGGGTAATAGAGGTTTTTCCCATGACCCAAAAATCCCCTTTCCTGATAAGTTTAGTGGGGATAGGAGTACATTTTTTGTTTTTCAAGAGGCATGTAAGTTATACCTCCGTTTTTTCCCTCACAACTTCCCTACTGGTGAGGATGAAGTAAGGTTCGTTATGACCTTACTACAAGGTGACCCACAAGTTTGGGCACTAAGATTACCCCCCTCTGACCCTGCCCGTTTATCCCTAGAAGCATTTTTTGCTACCATGGCCATGTTATACGATGACCTGGATCGTGCTAGTTCTGCCGATTCCGCTATTCGTAAACTCTGTCAAGGGAAAAGAGTTATTGAGGAGTATTGTACAGAATTCGACCGCTGGTCAGTTGAGACGGGGTGGAATGATACAGCTCTTCGTAGTCAATTCCGGGTGGGTCTTTCTAGATCTGTCAAAAATAGCCTGGTTAATTACCCTCCTTCATCCACTTTGGATGACCTCATGAGGTTAGCCATCCAAATTGATAGGAGGCAAAGGGAAAGACGAGCTGAGGGGGATACAGATTTCCCTACTACATGTAATGATGAGTCATCAACTCCCTCGTTTCCTAACCCTCAGGGAGAACCCATGCAATTGGGGGCTACACGCTTGTCTCCCGAGGAAAGGGCCCGTAGGCAATCCCTGGGTCTATGCATGTATTGTGTGGATAAGGGGCATTTCCTTAAAAATTGTCCCAAGAGGCCTGGAGATTCTCGAAACCTATGTGGAGAAGGGAAGCTCCATTTGGGTAGAGAGATTTCCTCTCCCCAATTCACCTCAAAAAACTTAGTACCTGTAGTTTTATCCTGGCCTGGGGGTTCAGTTACAGTTTCGGCCTTGGTGGATTCTGGGGCTGGGGGAAATTTTTTAGATGCTGCCTTCGCAGAAAGGTATAATATTCCCCTTATTACCCTCACACCTCCTATGAGGATTTCTGCTATTGATAAAAGCCCACTGGGGTCAGGTTTGGTAACCCAAAAATCCAAGGCATTATCCATGTGTGTGAACAATATGCATTGTGAAAAATTAGCTTTTCACATTCCCGATGGTTCCTCGTCCCAGTTAATTCTGGGGTTACCATGGCTACAGGTCCACAACCCCCACATTGATTGGGTAACTGGGGAGATTATTCAGTGGGGTTCCAAGTGCAAGGATTCATGTCTAGTTTCCACTCTAATGGTTGCAGTTAGTTCCTTAGAGAAACTCCCTTCTAAGTCTCGTTCTGGGGTATGTAGTTCCCTATCGACAGGTACATCCGCTCAGAGAAGAGCAGTAGATAAGTCCCATAGGGAAGTATCCAAATTTCAGGTTGGGGACTTGGTTTGGCTATCCACAAGGAATATTAAACTTAAAATTCCAGCTCTTAAGCAGGGGCCCAAATTTATAGGTCCATACTTTATTGTGGAAATTGTAAACCCAACCTCTGTCCACCTTGAGTTACCTGAGATATTTCTGTTATCCAACCTGTTTAATGTTTCTGTGTTAAAACCAGCCATACAGGTCCACCAACAATCATGTCAAGTTTGGTCAAGTCTGATGCCAGGGTAGACCACCTTAGGAGACAGTCCCATCCCAGATCTCCTGGTAAGCTTGAGGGTCCAGTGGCCCCTCCTAGAGGGGGGTTTGATGTCAGGACTTACCCTGGTGGTCTAGTGGGCAGCGGGGTCCACCGCCGCTCCTTTGGCGTGGACGCCCGCTGCACAGCCCCTTCCTCCTCGAGTGCCGGTCTCCCTATGGCGCGCTTTCGGGTTTATGCGCCGGCGTGATGACGTCACGCACAATGGCGCGAAATTCAAACAGTTTAAAAGGGGAATTTCTTTTTCAGCAAGTTGCCCATTGTTAGGTTCAATTAGCTTGTTCCTGGGTGTTTATTCCTAGTGATTCCTGTTTGATCTACTGTGTTTGACCATTGCCTGTCTGCTTACTACTCTGACCTCTCCAATCCTGAAACCTTTGCCTGTCCTCCGACTATTCTACGATCTCTAATCCTGATTCTGGCCTGTCTGACTATTCTAACTGCTTGTGCTGGCCCGGCCTGCCTGTTTCTGGTGGTGTTCTTCCTTCAGTATCCTGGTGAGACGATGGTGACCCTTTGCTAGTCCAGAACCGTTAGCTTTGCTCCTCTCTCTGCTAAGACCTGGCAGCATCCAATTAGCCGATGGCTCCTCCCGAGGTGAAAGGCGGCGGTTAAAGGCAGAAGTGAGAGCCGAGACCAGGGAGCTTAGCTTGGGTTCTGGATATAGGGTGCCGAACGTGACAATGTGTTTCACATACACACACTTCTGAACCAAATGTTCATAAAAACTTGGTCTTATTATCCATGCAAGAATACAAGCTGAATGGACTTACATGTCCCTGGCTGCTGGGAGCTTCTCGGTATTTGGCAGAGAATGAGATGGACTACAATGGTGGTCTCGTCAGCACTCTTTCCAAGAATTTTCTTAAGAAGCTCCAGGTCTCTTGTAATGTGTCGTAAAAGGAACAATGCAACATCTTGTACTTGTGGATTTAAAATGTTCCGTATATTCTGTGTGGGAGAGATATAATAAGATATTTCTACAAATCATTATAGAAAGGTAATTAAGTATTATAGAACACTGCAATCCTTAATCTAAAAGTTTTTCTTTTGAAACTCTACCATTGTGTTGGATTGCTTAATTTTAGCACAACACTAAGATGTTAGAGATGGCAAATAGGTACTGCCTATTCCCAAAGCAGGATTTATACAGAGGCAACCATATCCAGCACCAGGATTTGTGTCTAAGGTGGGCTTGAGGTGTTATTGAAGGATGCAGATAGCAGATTAAACGGCAAATGATATATTGATGTGCACTGAAAATTTTCTAAAATTTCTGCATGATTCCCAGGGTACGTTTTGTCATTTTTGGCTTGATGCATTAAGGAGCACTTTAGGAAGTTGGTTTGCTGTGCGCTCCCACAGGAAAAAGTGGGCAGCATCCTGACTAAGGTTGCCACCTGGCCGGTATTTTACTGGCCTGGCCGGTAAAAATGATGGTTGATCCCAATTTTATTAATAAGGAAAAAAGATAAATATATAGGAAGGCCGGTATTTTTGTCCCAAAAAGGTGGCAACCCTAATCCTGACTAAGTGCTTGGGACCTAAAACATTTGACTGAAGTGGTTTTAAAAATAGAGTGATAGGGAAATTAAACAAAATGCAAAGGCAATTATAAAAGAGCCATTCATTCTTTAACACTACTATTTGTTTCCCTGTTTTCAGAGGTTGTAGCCACAGCATTTATTCATTTTAAGAGGTGCAGACAGTAAAGCACTATTTAAATTTAATATGAGTAGGGGGGAATAATTATTGCATAATGAGTGCTCATTCTAAATGAAAGCTTTGTGGGTTAACATGTTCTTAATGCAAGCTGTAAGCAACTATAAATTTGTATACACTTATACACCAACAGCAATTTAAAGTGTAATTGTATTTTTTGGGCATACTGTTGGAAGCAGCAATGATTATTTTAAAGGGATTGTTCACCTTCCAAACACTTTTATAGGTTATTTACTAAGCTCCGAATGACCGAAATTCCCCGAAATCCAAATTTTTTTTGATCTTTTGTGTTATAATAGGCTTTAAAAAAAAATCACATTTTTCGGAATTTATTAAACCCCGAGGGCTAAAAAGCCCGAATGTAAAACCATGGCATCTCAAACCTGTAGAGGTTGCATAAAAGTTAATGGGAACAGTCCCATTGATTTTTGGTTGTGTCAGGGGGTTTCGGGCAATTTCACAATGTTTTCGGAGCTTTCGGAGGAATTTTGTGTGAAATTCTGAGCTTTTCCCGCAAAGGTAATTTTCGGGAAAATTTCATAATAAATAAGCGTGGGTTAGATCAGAGTTTGTAGCAGTTGATATTGAGATAAATTCGGACCTTGATAAATAACCCCCTTAGTTGATTTTTCAGGAGCATCTCTGGAGATTAACAACTATTGTATCAATTATTATATTACAGTTTACAGGGTCAGCGATTCCCCCCTCCCAAAGCTGCTTTAGAAAGGAGAAAAACGCTTTACACTTCAATATTAGAAAACCGTTCACACATAGAAAATAGAAAGTAACTGGAAAAAGTCTTTATTTCTGGTGAACTATCTGAAACCAACTGAACTGGAAAAAGTGTTGGAAGGTAAACAACACCTTTAAATAGTGGCATATAACAGTAACTAGAAATTTGCTTTCACCTGCATATTCTTTTCAGCTCCTAAGATCATTGACAGATGAGTCAGTAGCCGCAGCAGAATATATACTGGTGTAGTTAATCCTCTGTCTGAAGCAATGTCTGCTCCCCGATGGTCTGGATCTCCCAATATATGTCCTGTCTTTGTTCTGTCACCTTGATCACTGGTTGGAAACATTAAAATCATTGTTTAGTTTAATTCTTAAGTGAAAAGTATATATATAGAAATATCTAAAATATGTAGGCCATGGCTTATAAAAAAGTTTATAAACAATAATTGCAAAGTTCCTTGAGCTATAAATCTAATCAGGCAATATAGGTATACATTTTCCTTTATAAGGGTAGATTACTTCTATAATCTTGACACTGCTATTGTCTTACACTGTCCATTTAATTATTTATTGTTATTTTGAACTTTTCTGTTCTGCTAATGCCAAACCTGAAATTCAAAAGGCTATCTGATAGCCAGGGTTGCTAATCATCTCAGAGTCACAATCCTAAAGCCAAATTATAATAATAGTTTAAGTTATATTATACAAAACCAAGTACATAATTAAAAATAAAGATGACTGTATACAATATATTAAAAGTTAATATTTAAGGGACCTTCCTTTTAGCATTTGTAATGGCAATAACACTTACCATTTGAAAATCAATTAAACAATGTATGCAGTTACAAATTTTGCATAAAAGCGGAGAAAAATGCACTAGTTAAAAATACTTTTAACCAAAAACATACCAGACATAACAATTGTAAAATACAATTACAATTCCCTATTAAATCAAACTTACTTCACCACAGTAAATCCTGCATGTGGCATATGCTGCTCGCCTCCAACTGCAGCACCACAGTCAATGCAGCGGCTAGTTTGCATTGGCTGACCACACTGTAAAAAATAAAATTCATACTTATATTGTACAATTTGTAAAAACTGCCTGGGTTGTATCAGAATTTAACTACACTCCAAACAAACTACTACTACTACTACTACTACCAAATGTCCTATGAGTTGCTTTCAGAGGCATAGGAGAGGGTTTCTCTTCCATGTATGTCCAACTTCCTTCCCCCAAGTGCTGCCAATAACAGACCTTGTCCCCACTTTTAATTCCACCCTGCTGCTGAGTAAAACAGTTTTAGCAAAAGTGCCACTTTCCTACATCATCCTGCCCTGCAATGTCCTTAACTCACATTCAGCCAGAATCACTGGTACCTCAACTCTACTCTTACTACACTCACCTCTAAATTTGATACATGGTGTATTAAAGGGGTGGTTCACCTTTAAGTTAACTTTTAGTATGTTATAGAATGACCAATTCTAAGCATCTTTTCAATTGGCCTTCATTTTTTCTTTTTTATAGTTTTTAAATCACATGCCTTCTTTCAAATGGGGGTAACTGACCCCATCTAAAAACAAATGCTCTGTAAGGTTACACCTATTGTTATTTGCAAATTTTTCTTACAAATTTTTCTATTAAGGCCCACTCCAATTCATATTCTAGTCTCTCAAAAAAACTCTTTGTTTGGTTGCTAAGGTACATTGGACCCTAGCAACAAGATTGCTGAAATTGCAAAGTGGATAGCTGCTGGACAAAACGCTAAATAACTAAAAAATATTTTTATATTATTATAAATAATAAAAAAATTAAACCCAATTGCAAATTGTCTCAGAATATCACTGTACATCACACTAAAAATTAACTTAAAAGCGAACAACCCTTTTAAAAAAAATCACGAGGACTCCTTACTCCATAAATCCTAAAGCTATTGCTGAACTTCATTTAGAGCCTATGATGATGATGGGTGGGATTCTATATTTCAACCTCTGTAGGTGGGTTTAAAGTGTGGACGTCCTTTGTCTAGATATTTATAATGCCTCTACTATATCTGTAAGGCCAGGCACATGGCAAAAAGATGCACTTTCATGAGTGTCCACAAGTACTATGAAGGTGTCAATGTTTCAGTCTTATGATATTCAAGGGACAGCTCTAACACATATATAGTCCTTACCCCTAATCAAGCCACAATAAATATTATAGAGGTATGTTCTGCCCATAATGTCTTAAACCTAAGAAAACCACAAGAGAAAAAGTGTGAACTAGTGCCTACTTAATTGGTTAACCCTGAACACGAAAGGAATGACAAAACATTTTTTTCTCTGTTTTACCCATATAGAGGTGGAGATGTACATTATGTAGCATAGAAAAATAATACAAATCTAAGAAAGTATACCATACAAGAGTACAGAACAATTGAAGAACAACAAAGAGGTGGTGATAGGACTCCATAAGGATAAACGAAAATTAACCAATGGAAACAGTTGCTCTACTGGCAAAGGATAAATCACTCTCATTCAAACCTCTTATATAAGTATGCAAACATTTCATGTGATTCTAGTTTTGGAAATATGACAGGATAGATGCTGGATTTGTATGTTATTGCTCCATTTGAGTAAAATATGGTATTTTTATTTGACTAATAATAGTATGGATTATGTCATGTAATATATACTGTATGTGATTATATAATGAAACAGAAATAGGTACTAGTTGAGGCACAGAACAGAAGTATAGTACACTATCAATTCACTATCAATCAGTATTTGGGAGCAGCCAAGACTGAAAGGTGGGGCAAAACATCATGGAAGGACTATATTGTGGCTGCATGAGTAACAGGGAAAGTGTGCTGATGAGCTACAATGGCAGTAATTAATAAAAGGAAGTAAAGCCTATGGGGGCTTCTAGACTCACCACTAAATGCTGATTTTGACAGATATGTAACGGTTTAGAAAATGAATACCTTGGATTTGGGCATTTAGTATATGTGTGGATTTGGGCTTGCTCCTAAAGGAATTGTTCAGTAAAAATAAAAACTGGGTAAATAGGTCGTGTAAAATAAAAAATGTTTTAAATATAGTTAGCTAAAGATGTAATGTATAAAGGCTGGAGTGACTGGATGTCTAACATAACAGAACAGAAAACTACTCTCTTGGTTTCCAATGATTGGTTACAGTCAGTAACCAATCAATGACTTGAGGGGGGCACGTCGCTTTTGAATCTGACCTGCATGCTAAGAATCCATTGCAAACTCACTGAACACATATGTCTCATGTGGCCTCCCTTAAAGTCACTGACTAACTCAGAGTTAGAGAGCTGGAAAGCAGGAAGTGTTTTGTTCTATTAGACATCCGCTCACTCCAGCCTTTATAGATTACATTTTTGACTAATTATATTAGAAATTTAGAATATACATCGGTTTCTTTTGACAGTCCAATACATGTAGCATTTTCAGCTATGTTTTAAAATGTTAAAGGGGTTGTTCACCTTCCAAACACTTTTTTCAGTTCAGTTGTTTTCCGATTGTTCCCCAGAAATAAAGACTTTTTTCAATTACTTTCTATTATTTATTTTTTACTGTTTTTCCAGTTTTTCCAGTTTAAGTTGAATTTTCCTGTCTGTGGTGTTTGAGTCTGGCAGCTCAGTAATTCAGGTGCAGACTCTAAACTGTTACTGTTCTAAATTGATACATATGGTTGATACATTTCTCAGCAGTATCTCTGGAGTATTAGCAACTATTGTATTCCAACAGCTGCCTGTAATGAAACTACAGAGATTCTGCTCAGCAGGGACAAAGTTAAGAAATGTATCAACTAAATGTATCAAGTTAGAACAGTTTAAAGGATCAGCGACCCCCCCTCCCAGAGCTGCTTTGCAAGGTAAAAAAATATACTTTACACTTCAATATTAGAAAAATGATGACACATAGAAAATAGAAAGTAATTGGAAAAAGTTGTTATTTCTGGCGATCTATCAGACTAGTTGTTTGAAGGTGAACAACCCTTTTTACTATCAATAAATAGCCAGTACCAAATGTACAGTAACTATTTTAAATGCTTACAGTCATTAAACATGCATAAAAATAAATTTTATGTTATTCATGTTAATATGTATATGTTTCAACAAGTTTAACCTTGGTATTGATCAGCTATATTAGGCCCAGAGAGTTTTATTAAACTATCCTTCAACAGTATATCTGTTTTTTTCCCTGACTGTGAAATACGAATAAAAATATTGAAAGAGAAAAAAAAAAAAAAAAAAAGTATCCTTCAACAGGCGTGTTGCCTGATGGAATAAGTGTTCTCCCTTTTACCAAAAACTTTTTCAATGTAGAGAAATTACTAAACCATTCATTTTACTGCCCATGATAAGATCTCCTTCTGCACCTTTTCAAGAAGTTTTGAGGAGTACAAGAACACTTTCAGAGCTGATTATATAGATATATGCTTAGTGTACATAATTTCTGACTGAACATCAAGCCTACCTAGTTGTTTTTGCTTACCTCTCCAACTGCACAGTAATGACCTTGCGGACAAACTAGAATAAAAATAAAACAAGACATTTGTTTTGTGTTTGTTAAAACAATAAAATGTACTTTAAAAAAAAATCAAAAAAACAAGTAAAGTACGTTTTTCTGCAGCTCACAAGATTAAACGGTCAGAGATTGTGAGCAGCAACTGCCACTGCCTTAACAAAAGAGATAATTGCGGTATGCAAAAAAAGAGATTTTGTGTACTCACCCGTTAAATCTCTCTCTTCCGTCTCTTGGGGGACTCAGGAACAGTGGGGTTAGCTGGTACCACTAGGAGGCAGGGCACAACAAAACTAGAACTAGCTCCTCCCCTTCCAGCTATACACCCCAGCAGGCGGAGCTCTAGTTCAGTTTGTACCAAAGGGTCCTATCATCATAACGTGACCACTAATCAGAAACTTTAAAGAGGAATACTCTAACCTAACTCAGTGACAGAATACTGATATTGAACAGAACATGTCTGATTGGTAGATAAAAAAAAACCCTATATAGGGAGGGAAGTCCTGTGTCCCCCAAGAGACTGAAGAGAAAGAGATTTAACGGTGAGTACACAAAATCTCCTTTTCTCCATTGTCGTCTTGGGGGACAAAGGAACAGTGGGGACGTACCAAAGCTGTCCTGTTAACATAGGGAGGGAAGGATAGGTGTCAGAGGTCGCAAAGATGTCAAAATAGTAAAATTTTGTGAAAGAGTGGATAGATGTCCACGTTGCTGCCTTGCACAGCTGTTCGGCTGAGGCTTGGTTCCAGAAGGCCCAGTGCTCATCCCTCTGGTAGAGTGTGCCTTGAGTCCCCGTGGGGGAGAATGTCCCTGCGCTGTGTATGCTCTTTCTATGGTCTGCTTTATCCAGCGTGAGATGGTAGCTTTAGAAGCTTGAGTGCCACATTGTGGCCCGATGGAAGGACGAAAAAGGCGTCCGTCTTTCGAATCTCTAGTATCCTGTGAAGGTAAAATTTTAGGGCCCGGACCGGGTCCAGGGAGTGAAGGGCCACTTCCTTAGGATTGGAAGGTGAAGGACAGAAAGTAGGGATAGTAATTTCCTAGTTCAAGTGAAAGGAGGAGACCACCTTCGGGAGAAAGGACGGGGCTCGAATTGGTGGGGCCATATGTGCCACACCCTGAAGAAAGGGCTTGACGTCAGGAAGGAAGGCCAATCTTTTCTGAAACAACACCGACAAGGCTGATACTTGAGACTTAAGCGATCCCAGCGACAATCCCATGGACAGGCCCTTCTACAAGAACTCAAGCAGATTTGGAATGTGAAGACGTTCAGAGTCCTTGTTGTTCTGACTGCACCAATTCAGGTAAGTCTTCAACACTCTATGGTAGGTCGTGGCCGAGACTGGTTTCCGGGCTGCTTGCATAGTCTTGACCACTGCGTTAGAGAACTCCTTGTTCTTTAGAATTTTGGTCTCAATAGCCACGCCGTCAAGTTGACACTTGCTGGCTTTGAATGGAGAATGGGATCCTGCAAGGGTAGGTGGAATGGAAGTTAAGGATTTCTTGGAAGACATATCAGCGGACCACAGTTTTAGCCACAAGGATCGGAGAGCAGCCACCGTTAAGGCAGAAGTGCGGCTGATGACCTGGACGGTGTCCAGAGATGCTTCACAAATGTAGTCGTTTGCTTCCTTGATTTGTGAGGCCAGAAAGGATAGTTCATGACGTGGAACCCCCGATTGGATCGTGTCCAGGAGAGAGTCTGACCATGTTTGGATGGCTCTGCTAACCCATGCCGTGGCCAGGGCTGGATGAAGAGTAGTGCCAGACGCAGAGAATGCTGAACGAAGAAGCCTTTCGAGTTTCTTATCCATTGCATCCTTGAAGGATGAAGCATCAGGAAATGGCAACGCTGTATTTTTAGAAAGTCTTGACACTGGAGCATCCACGGACAGTTGTGTAGTCCACTTCTCTGCGACTTCGGAACTAAAGGGGTAGTTCTTTAGAAACCTTGTTCGGTTGGAAACACATGTCGGGCTTACCCCACTCTTGTTGAATTATCTGATCGAATTGGGAATGAGCGGGGAAAACTGGAGACATCTTACTGTGTCTCTTGAACAAGGAGCTAGAAGTTCCTGAAGAAGCTTCTGGTTCCTGGAGATGGAGAGTGGCTAGATCCGAAGACACTAAGGCGTCTATAGCCTCTGATGAATGAGAGCGGGGTTCCCTCGTACTCCTGTTCACTCTGGGAAAGCTCTTCCTCAGAGAGAGTTGGGTCTGGGGGAGGAAGGGACTGATCGGGTTCATCGCCATCACTCTCGTTCTCAGAAGAAGAGGGTGGGGCTCTTCTTTTGTGCGGCTTTGATAGTACGGCTTTCAAGACGTGATAGTAGCTTGTCTAGGGACTGAGCTAATTTAGGGATTCCGGTAGCTAATTGGGAGGCCCATTGCGGCATTTCCTGAGGTTCCTTTGGGGGAGGATCCGTGGAGGGTTCCCCTGCCTGTCCCTGGGTAGCCTGAACCCCTTGAGGATGAGCAGTGCCTGGGGATCAGAACTAACAGCCGATGAATTACAATTTGAGCAAAGGGGTTCCTTGTGACCCCTAGTTAAACATTTGCGACATTTAGCACAAGCTAAGTACTTTACAGATGTGCCCCCCCCCTGGTAAAAAGGGTCTCACTCGCCCATTCAGACATGGTAAGACAATACCTGGAAGCCTAAATGGCTTGAAGATAGGGAGCCTTATCCACAGAGATGAGTGGTGGGCTGCTCTGGAACCTTCCTGAATCGGTGGGTAGAGGAGGCAGGCAGGAGGAGACTCAGAGCGAGTGTCCCTGCTGGTTATGTAGCAGCAGCTACCCCACTGATGCGCCGTGTATTCTTTGCCCTGATCAGCGCAGTGACCTTTGGCGCCAACCGGAGTGCACAGTGAAGAGGGAGGAAGTGCGCAAACCGGAAGGGGCAGCTCTTCCTGTCAGGCGCACAATCTTGAGAGGCGCGAATGTACTGACTGAGTCAGTTCCGGGTGCCGGTAACAGTACGTCCTTGCGGCGCGAACAACTAGTGGCTAATACTCTCTCTTCCACCCTGAATACGCCCATCACGAAGGATGTTCCCTCGGCGCGGCCCTGCGAATACTCTCCCTGTGATGCGCCGTGTAGAATACTAAGGCCTCACTGCAGGCGCAGTGTTAAATGCTACTCACAGGCAGAAATGGAAGTCAGAGCTAGCTGCACATACTTACATGCTGCAGTTCTGTAGCTCCCTTCCTTGTCATCCGGCCAGTCTTATCCACTCCATCTGTGGAGGAATACACAAGATAAGCAGACTGGGTGGATGGTGGCAGAATGACCACATAGTAGCCCGGAGACATTCCCACGTAGGAAGAGTGCCTACAGTGACCAACTAGACAGAGTAGGGGTCCTGGGCCTCTCCAAGTAGAAAAAATAATTGATTGTAGAAAATAAAAATTACGTCCTCCCTCCTGAGGACACAACAAAAAACTGAACTGGGGCTCTGCCTGCTGGGGGGTATAGCTAGCAGGGGAGGAGCTAGTTTTACTTTGTTGTGTCCTGCCTCCTAGTGGTACCAGCTAACCCCCACTGTTCCTGTGTCCCCCAAGACGACAATATGGAAGACAGCTCATAGTACAAGTTGACCCAGGGACTAGTCAGATTGCCATTTTGGAGTCAGGAAGGATTTTTTTCCCCCTGAGGCAAACTGGAGAGGCTTCAGTTGGGTTTTTTTTTTTTGCCTTCCTCTGGATCAACTAGCAGTTAGGCAGGTTATATAAAGACTTCAGGTTGAACTTGATGGACGTGTGTCTTTTTTCAACCTAACTTACTATGAAAAATGGCTTGTGTTTAGATCTGATATTTGGATTTTCTGATTTGGAACTTCCTGGAAAGCAGTTTAGCTAAATTGCTTAAAAATATTATAATATGCAAGGCCACCTTACCACACATGTAAGATATTCGCCAAATGAACTACAGCATATTATTCTAATGTACATCATAACCAAAAACATACTCTATTAATTTGTTGGGACATTTTATCCGGAAACCTTATACCCAGAAAGCACAGAATCATGGGAAGGCCATCTTAAGCAAATAATTCAATTGTATAAAAGGTCTTTCATTTTCCCTGTAATAATACAATATATTGTACTAAAAGATAGCTTAAATCCACACTGGTAGAATCCCCCTCTCCATAAAACCCCAGGTCCAAAGCATTCTGGATAAAAGATCCCATATTTGTACCTAATTACAGCGAGGGCCCCTGCAATAGATAGAGCATTTATCCCTCTGTGACAAAGTGAGAGGTAGGGAGCCATGTAAATACTTAACCTTGAAAACCCAAATACCTAGTTCTACCACTGGACTCACATACCCGAGTAATTAAGAATAATTATAGTAACATAGTGTAAGGAAGACTTACCTGGCGTCCCAAGATGGCGGTGTCCAAGATGGCGGCGTCTCCCATGCGGTTCCTCCTGGGCGCAGCTCTGTGACATCACGTGAGCGTCAGACGCGTAGCTGAAGTGTCAGTGTCGCATAAGACGCCTGTGTGAGGATGCCAGCGTCATGTCGTCACTGCGCCCGTTTTGGCACTAAAGGAGGCCTATAAAACACGCTGGAGCACTGCTTACTTTGCCCTACAATAGGTTCTTCCTTGTGAGTTCCTGGGTCCGCTTCTAGTTATTCTAATTCTTGATTCTGTGTATTGACCCTTGTCTGTGTACTGAACCTTTGCTGCCTGAACCGACCACATTGCCTGAACTCGACCACTCTTCTTCTAAATTCTTATCTGTACCTCGAACTATTGGACTGGTGCTTCCTCCTAGGTCCACTACTCCTGGCTGAGCCTTCGGCCCCTTACAGTATTGTAGGGCCATGGACCCTTCCGAGGAAGCCCAATCGGATTTCGGCAGAGCCTTCCGTAGACTGACGGACCGCATGGAGTCGTATGAAGCTCAGCAGTCTAATTTTGGCCTTGCTCTGACGACCATTCTGGACAAGCTGTCTGCTCTCTCTCCGGCAACCCCGGCTCCACCATTGGCTCCACTTCCGGTGTCTTCAGTTCACACCTCCAAGCCACGTATCCCAGCGCCCCCTCTCTATGCTTCCAGAGACCGCTGCTTCCCAGCACACTTCCTTCTACTGCACCTGCTTCTTCTTCTACTACTACTCCTGCTGAATGCAGATAGGACGTGCCTGACTCGCTAAAAAGGAGAAGTTAAGGAGACGGGCAGCAGGACTTTGCCTTTACTGTGGGGGAAAATCTAATTTTGCCCATGAATGTCCAGTGAAGCTGGGAAATGCCAACGCCTAGGTAAGTTTGGGGAAACTTACCTGGGCGGGATTAATGCTCTTCCCCACAGTTCCTCTCATCGTTTTTTTCTGCCTGTTCAGATTCAACTTCCCACCAAGACCATCCTTTCTCAAGCCTTCCTTGACTCCGGGCGGCAGGAAACTCCTTGACTCCGGGCAGCAGGAAACTTCTTGGATCGGACATTCTCTGAACGACACGCCATTCCTTTACAACCCTTACCTGAGCCTCTTCAAGTCTATGATAGACCATTATCCTCAGCCTTCATCTTCAAGTCTAGTCTCGAACTTCCCTTCAAGTTTGGTTCCCTACATTCTGAGAAGATTTCCTTCCTCATCATTGATTGCCCCTCCACACCAGTGGTTCTGGGACTGCCTTGGCTCCGACTACACAATGTGGTCATAGATTGGTCGTCTTCTCAAATTTCTCACTGGAGCTCCTTTTGCCAGCAGAACTGCATTCCTAATAAACCCATCCTGAAATTATCTTTTGTTTCCATGGATTTACCATCTCTGCCTTCTGTTTTCCTGGACTTTGCTGATGTGTTCTGTAAAAGATTAGCTGAGACTCTTCCACCTCATTGGCCTTATGACTGTCCTGTGGAGCTGCTTCCTGGTACCATGCCTCCCAGGGGACGTACATATCCACTCTCTCCCTCCGAGACCAAGGCCATGAAGGAGTACATCCAAGAGAATCTTCTAAGAGGTTTCATCCGTCCATCTTCATCTCCAGCAGGAGCAGGGTTCTTCTTCGTCCAGAATTGTCCCTGTATTGATTACCGGGGATTGAACAAGATTACCTCCAAAAACTGCTACCCTCTTCCTCTCATCTTGAAATTATTCGATCAACTCAAGGGAGCTAGTCACTTCACAAAGTTAGATCTACGTGGAGCTTATAATTTGATCCGCATTTGTGAGGGCGATGAGTGGAAAACTGCTTTTAACACTCGTGATGGACATGACGAATACCTCGTCATGCCATTCGGGCTTTGCAACGCGCCCGATGTTTTCCAGGAGTTCGTAAACGATATCTTCAGAGATCTTCTTGGACTTTGTGTTGTTGTCTATTTAGACGATATTCTAATTTTCTCTAAATCCTTGGAAGAACATTGGCTTCAAGTACGTGAGGTCCTCTCCCGTTTAAGGAAGAACACTCTCTTTGCTAAATTAGAGAAATGTTCTTTTGAAACCTCTAAAATACCTTTCTTAGGTTATATCATCTCCCAAAGAGGCTTCGAGATGGACCCAGCCAAGATATCCACCATACAAGATTGGCCCCTTCCAACCAGTACTAAATCCATTCAGCGTTTCATCGGCTTTGCCAACTATTACCGGCAGTTTATCAAAGGTTTTTCTTCCAAGATTGCACCCATCCTTTCCCTCATTCGTAAGGGTGGAAGACCAAACTGCTGGCCTCCACAGGCACTGGAAGCCTTTTAAGATTTAAAAAACTCCTTTTCCTCCAACTCCTCCAATTTTAAGACATCCAGACCCTCTTCAGCCATTTTTTATTGAAGTAGATGCCTCGGATGTGGGGGCTGGAGCAGTCTCTTCCGGTGACCATCTTTACTGATCATAAGAACTTGGAATATATTCAGAACTCTCAAAACTTTTCATCCAGCACATTTTCCTTCTTCATGGATTTCCAGCGGAGATAGTTTCTGACAGAGGCTCTAAGTTTGTTTCCAAGTTTTGGAGATCCTTGTGCAAGGCACTTTCCATCTCTCTCCAGTTTTCATCTGCACATCATCCACAGTCCAGTGGTGCTGCGGAACGTATCAACCAAGCACTTGAACAGTTCCTGCGCTGTCATGTATCATTATGCCAGGACGACTGGGCAGATCTTCTTCCGTGGGCCGAATTTGCACACAATAATGCATTGCATGCCTCCTCTGATAAATCTCCGTTTTCCTGTGTGTTTGGTCAACATCCTATGGCCTTTCCCCAAGATCTTCTTCTCACCAATGTTCCAGCGGCCAATGATCAAGTCGCTCATATGTCTGCCATCTGGCATGCCACGAAGGGCAATCTGGAGAAGAGGCGTTGGATTGGTCGACAGCGCCGAAGTGTCAGCGTCAGATTAGATGCCAGCGTCGAGACACCTGCGTGAGAACGACGGCGTGAGGACACCAGCGTCA
Organism: Xenopus laevis; assembly: GCF_017654675.1. NCBI lineage: Eukaryota > Metazoa > Chordata > Amphibia > Anura > Pipidae > Xenopus > Xenopus laevis. Next base: position 28,243,278 of record NC_054387.1, read on the forward strand.
TGTCGTCACTGCGTCCGTTTTGGCGCCAAAGGAGACCTATAAAAGATGCTGGAGCACTGCTGACTTTACCCTACAATAGGTTCTTCCTTGTGAGTTCCTGGGTGTGCTTCTAGTTATTCTAATTCTTGATTCTGTGTATTGACCCATGCCTGTTTCCGTGTACTGAACCTTTGCTGCCTGAACCGACCACATTGCCTGAACTCGACCACTCTTCTTCTAAATCCTTATCTGTACCTTGAACTATTGGACTGGTGCTTCCTCCTAGGTCCGCTACCCCTGGCTGTGCCTTCGGGCCCCTTACACATAGTAAGTAAGGTTGAAAAAAGACACACGTCCATCAAGTTCAACCTTTTAGTTTTTTTGTTTTTTTTAATCTGCCTAACTGCTAGTTAGTAATCATTTTATGTTACTTACCATACCAGCGCATATTTGGAACAGCTGTTTTTGCTTTTTCCAGCAAGTCTTCTGGCATTGTCGGTAGGTAAGAATTCTTTAAAAACAGAAAAGACCATAAAGTTAAATCGCAAAAATATGATCAATTAACCAACAACAAAAAAATAAAGAACCGCTGCCATAGAGAATTTACCTGCATTTTTTCAGGGAAAAATGCCAGGTTCCTTAGAGGCTCAAGATATTTATTATTCCCAGGTAAGAGAACAGCAGCAGCATGCATGGCTAGTCCAACAACAGCGCTATGTATGGCAGACATCTTGGGATAAACACGCAGGACTGGCCGGCTGTTGTTTAGTAAAGATTGTACAAACTGCTTTATAGCATCATTCTGGTGAACTCTGGCATTCTGGATAAATGCAATCACAGTTGAGTGACCCTAAAACATGAAAACAAAACAATTAATAAATGTTTTCATACAGTATATTGTTGTTGTCAGTGGTTGCATGGTATCAGGAATGACTAAATATTTAAATAAAATTAACTGATAAATGAGTAATTCACACAATCCTTACTAATATCTATAAAGATCTTCTCTTATTAGATCTGTCAAAGCACAACATCAGGTATTTTGTTAGTTATCTGAGAAAGCTTCACGTCTGTTTTTACTGTAATAAGTATAAAGTTTAGGATTCTCTTTGACATTTTGGGGCAGATTCAGTAAAACTGAAAATGGAGAAATAATTCTCTGCTTGCGCTCCTCTTCAGAAACGGTGACAGGGCGTCAATCCATCGTGCGGCGCTCAATTTCTCCTCCCTGGCTATCTCCTATAGAAGGCAGGAAGGAGAAATCGAGCGTCGCACGATGGATTGTCGACCTGTCGACGTTTCTGAAGAGGAGAGCAAGCCGAGAATTTCTTAATAAAGACTTTGCGAATTGAAAGTTAAAACTGCCTTGGTGTTTTTTTTTTCTGGTAAATATGTTACTGGTCTTTTAAGAACAGCATTTTTTTTTATAACACTTTCTACTTTAAAACAGTCATGGCAGAGGTTAATAACAAAATTACACTAGTTTACTTTTATTAAGCAAATCACTGCTTCTGGTTTCTTCCCACTTCACTTAACAATTGTTCTGGAGACACAATGGATATGTCTAGTAGATAAAGAACCAGCTGTAGACAATAAGGCTATTTTGCAATGTTGGATTCATAATTTGCCCCTCACTGTGAAACTGGTTAAAAACAAGTTGGAATTTGTTTATTGCATGTACTGGTTGGAATCTATCTTATAAATACAGTGACTGCATTCTCAGTTCTTTGCAAGATAATAAATATCTATACAGTAATAAAAATCACATATATCACATATATCGCCTTCAGGTGCCTGACTTGGTAGCAGTTGACAGATATACATTGTGCTTACAATTCAGACTGGGTGTTGTAAGACTTAGGGGCAAATTAACCGAAGGGTGAATTTTTGCCCCGGAATTCCAGCCACACTTCGCGCAAATTCGTCAGACGTTTATTTGCAGCGCATATGCTTATTTATCAAAATGCAAAGTTACGTCTCAGCAGACGAACTTAGCGAAACTTGTGCTTGCCTAACACACTTGACCTTACGTCAATTTAAATAGGGTACATATACTGTAGGTCATATATATGTCTTTATTAGTGATGTTGGTGAACTTGCATGAAGTGGCCACTTTTTATTTAAAATGTACAATGAAGCAAAATAAGACAAAAGATCCTCTGATGTCCTAGATATGAACTAAAACAAATGTGGCATGAGCTTCAAATGGTTAAAAAAAAAAAAAAAAAAAAATTATATATATATATATATATATATATATATATATATATATATATATATATATATATATATATATATATATATATAAAACATAATACCACTTTAAAATATGAAAAAACACCAGCGTTTTGTCCTTTTTTTATGACTTTTCAGCATACAGAATATGCTGTCACTGACATAAGATTGTTGAGGATGCAGCTTCATCTGACCAATTTGTCAGGTATAACCTGGCAAAACAAACTCTGGCAAAAAGGGTAATGCATTGTAAAGTTTGCCCTTTGATGAATTTGCAGAGTCTCGATCATTCGCCTAAGTAAAAATTCATTTGTCAAAAAGGTGCAAAACTTTGTTTATGCTGAGTGCTTTTGCTACTGAATTATCCTGTATGCCTTTTAGTAAATTGGTGATGTCCCTGTCATTTTGGTGAATTTTCACTAATGAAGGACACTTCGCCCTTTAGGGTAGGGGCACACGACGCGATTTCGCCGCGATTCTGCGCTAAGCGAGTTGTCGCTGCGTTTTTTAAGCCGAAATAGCTTTGCTAACTTTGGCGCTGGCGTCAATGCAAATCGCGGCGAAATCGCTGCGCTAATTCACACGCGGCGATTAGTTTTCTATTGTCGTCCGAAGTTGCCTCGCTGAGCGTTTCCGGGCGACAGTAGAAAAAGAATTGCCGCGTGTGAATTAGCGCAGCGATTTTGCCGCGATTTGCATTGACGCCAGCGCCAAAGTTAGCAAAGCTATTTCGGCTTAAAAAACGCAGCGACAACTCGCCCAGCGCAGAATCGCGGCGAAATCGCGCCGTGTGCCCCTACCCTTAGCAAATCTGCCTCTTAGTGTTTCTCTTTGATGCTGCTGGCAACATTTCCAAAATTTTAGACATAATAGGAGGCAAAATGGGTGATTCATCATCTTCAATAGCTTTGTAATGTGTGTAGGACAGATTTGAAAAGCCCATTTGCTTACAATTGGAGAGTTTGTAGTGTATTAGTAAAAACATATAGAAAACCCCACCAATCCTTTATTATGAATAAACACCAATGTTAGACCAAAAATATCAGAACACACAAGGGAACAGCCAGATATACATAAGTCTTATATATGAGACTAAATATTACCTAGGCCTAGGATATACGTTACTATACTGTACTGCCTTTATAGCAATTTACTTACAGGAACTGGAACTTGATTTCTGTTATTTACAACAGCATGTTGCATAGTTATTTCCTTGAAAATCGCCAGAAGCAGAGTGGCAGCAAGTTCGTAATCCGGACTTTTACAATCCTTGGAAAAGAAACCAAACAAGTCTGTAAAAAACAAATACTAGGCATGCCATACAAGAAATGTGACTGTGGTAAATAGTAAAATTACATGCCCTCTTTTCGAGAAGTTGTGTGATATAATAATAAATAATACTATTTTAATTAGCAAAGATAAATGTTTAAAAATATCTAAGCAAAGTTGTATTTATTCCCCTTTAAACTAATTATCTGGGTTTTTTTTTTCTCTGTTTAGTCCAGTTTATTCTGTACTACCATCTCTCACATTTCGTATTTTTATTTGCACTATAATTGATAATCTAAAAAGTGCATGAGACAGATAAAATAAATAATAAATATGATTAACAAAAATGTTTTTTCTTTGTTCTCTTCACCTCCCTGCCTCCTTTCCAAGGAGAAATAAAGAACTGCAGTTGCTTACTGGTCACTACATTTGCCTCAATTAATTGAGCAAAAAATGCCATTCGTTATTGGTACTGGTATGGGACCTGTTATCTAGAATGTTTGGCACCTGGGTTTTTCTGGACAAGTTATCTTTATGTAATTTGGATCTCCATATCTTAAAGCTACTAAAAAATTATTTACGTTTAAAATTAATTAAACCCAATAGGATGGACTGATTATATCTTGTTTTATTATTACAAAGAAGAAGGAAAATATTTTTAAAATCTGAATTATTTGATTAAGAAATGGAGTCTATGGGAGATGCCTTTCTGTAATTCAGAGCTTTCTGGATAACTGGTTTCCGGACAGTGACGGAAGTAGGTGCGGGCCGTGCAGCCGAGCCCCGCCCCCCAACCTCGCCCCTGCGGCGCTGCAGCCGACTCCAGCCAGCGTGACTTCCGGGGGGCCCTGCAGGGGTGCGGACCCTGGCCCAATTGCATCCCCTGCTCCCCCGGTAGTTACGCCACTGTTTCCGGATAACAAATCCCATACTTATACCAGCAATTCCATATAATTGCATTAGGTGCTGCTGCCTTTTTCCTGTCTCCTATTCCAAACTAAGCACAAGTGCCTCTATTGACACAGCAGACTTGCATACACAAGGGTCCTTATGGAATTGGACTGGGTCTGCTAGGTACATATAAACAAAAATAAGAAAAAAAGTTTACTTGTGATGCAACATCTGCCGACTTAAAAAAAAACAACAAAGTGCCACATATGTTTTCCCACTGGCTATTTAAATTATTGTCAGTGGGTAAGCATTTGCAGGAGACTAGTTGCCTTTGGTAGCATTGATTTATCTACGGTAGCAATTTATCGTGGCCAACTAATCTCCTGGTGTGCTATTGTCCTGACTGTGAAGGGAAATTTGGCACAATTGTGTTTGATTTGTGTCAATAGCAAGCACAATTGTGTTAATGTTGATACATTGGCTGCAGCTGCTTCAGGCAAAACTTCCCCTGCCAACCACACGATGATTGGACCTGAAATTACACTTGCGGTTATAAAGGAGTTTATTTCACAAGAGGTTTATTAACTGAGGAAAGGGAAAAGAGGCCAGGAACTTTACTACTAAAATAAGTCAGCCCCAAGATTCAGTAACCACTGAGGGTGTAGAAAGGAAGTATAGACAACCCTCTTTTAAGTAAGAAGGAAAGGAAAAAGAAAATGGAATTTATAATAACTCCACAAAGCTAACTCTGAAATATTCTTCCCCCTTGTAGTATAGTTGAACTACAAGGTCCCAGTTTCTTCAGTCTGTGGTTGTAAAATATGAACAGTAGATAACGTTTGATGTACCTTTTGAGCTGTTATGATACTCTCTTCTTTACATTCAATCAGGGCTTTACCAATGCCATCTCTCAATAACTTGTAGTTGTTTCCATACACCAACAACATGTCAATTTGGTTGATATGGTCCTCCTGTAGCAAAGATATGATGATTATACTTGAATTCTGTTACCTTAATACTGAGCTCCTCTTCCAAGTTGGAAATCAGACATTTTTAAACTTTGGACACTTCCCACAGGTCTCTGTTTAGGCAGAGAGACCAGCAATCTACCCTATGAATACAGTGTTGACTTTGTTAAGTTGTGAGCTGGCACATAGGCGTCATTCAGACACGCAAGTTAAGTAGCACCCGAGGTGCAGGCTTGTGGCCCCTGACACTGCCCTCTGTACTGAGTGCCGGATTTTTAATCTGGTGCTCGGTGCAGGATGCAGCATTCTCTCTGGCACAAGTGCTTAATAAGTAAGCACTATATAAATCATCCCTATAGACTAAAAGTGCTACACTGCAAGGTATCAAATAGTTCCAGATACAATCCCCCCCAACCTTATTCTTATTTTTGTAGTGGGAAGTATTTACAATATTCACATATGAAATGAAAATGGTTGCTGCACCTTTACCCAAGAGAAGACTTGACAAAAAAAACTTTAGCAGCTGTCATTAGCCACCATGTTTTATTAACCTACATAACGCCATGTGTCAGTAGTCAAGCCACTTCCTTAGGAAAAGCCCAGGAGTCATCATGTACTTAACTAAAAGTCATCTAATTGGTGTTTGCATGTAAGTTGGTACAGTAAACTGCTAGTGTCAGATTTATCAAGGGTCAAATTTTGAGTTCATGGGAGTTTGTAAAAACTCCCATGAATTTGAAATTCAGGAAAAAAATTACCAATCAAAATATTTAAAAAAAATTTTTAGATTCGGGTGAATGGGATCGACCCGCACTTGAATCGAATTCAATTCAAGTTTTTCCAAAAAAACTTGAATTTCAGGATGTCTCCAAATAACTCCAAATTGATTCCAGGACGTCCCCCATAGGCTAAAACAGCAATTTGGCAGGTTAAGGGCTCTTACACATGGCCATTTTTGCCTGCCCCTCCCCCGGGTTGCGCTTTCTTCCGTTCAGCCGCAGGGGAGCGCAGAAGTAGACGCACTCAATTATTCTGAAAGGGGCTGTGCTCACACAGACGCATGTAAGCGGCAAACGCAGGTGGGACGCAGCATGTTGCATTTCACCTGCATTCGTCGCATACATGCGTCTGTGTGAGTACAGCCCCCTTCAGAATATTTGCGTGCGTCTACTCCTGCACTCCCCTGCGGCTGAACGGAAGAAATCGCAACGCAGGGGAGCACAGGCAAAAACAGCAGTATGTAAGAGCCCTTAAGTTGGTGAATAGTTAAATTCGAATTCTTAAAGGGCCAGTACCTGATACATTTTGAAATTCAAATTTTTTAAAATCGAATCCAATTTTAACTATTACCTAGTCCAATTACACTAAAATAAACTTGAAAATTTTAATTTTCACTTCGACAATTGATAAATCTGCCCCTAAATGTTGTGGGGGTCTAGTGAGAATGCCTAGTGGGTCTAGTGAGAATCTCCTAGTTGCTGCATATACACCAAAATATTAACAAAAATATACATTTATTCATATATACCAGACTATTGTACCTCTTTCTGAAAAAGCTGAGGAGGAAAAAGCCATCTAAAATTTCTATCTTTGAAATACTTCTGTACTGCTTCTATGCCATGCAGATTTGCCAGTTTGCGTATTAAATATACTCTGTACCAGTCATTATCAGATTGTGCGCAGAATTTCTTTACTTCCTGCAAGACGTTGTTGGCCCCATCTAAAATAATATGAAAATACTTAATAAGTTTGTGAAAGCCTCTGTTAAATTAGTAAAAAAAAAGTTGTATGGTTCAATGGTTAGTATATTTTTTTATAGGAAAGTAAGCGATCCTTGCTGTAGATTTTCAAACCTGCAATGAATGAAAAGCAGATACCTCTTTATGCATCAAACGAGGTGATCCCAAAGTTAATTCCATGGTGCTCTTGACACAGTTCACAAGATCAAACATTTCGGGACCGCATGGCCCTTCATCAGTGATAATATAATATACAAAAGAGACTATACAAATTTATAGGCTTAGACACAGAGACTCCTAGTGGTGGTTCATGAGAATAGTCCTCTCATCAGTTTTTCCAATGTCCATTTTATCTTCCACCTTTTACTTAAGCTATTAACTCTTCATCCGCACAAAAGCAATTTTTTATAGCAAAATTTTTTATAAAAAATACTTTACCCTTTTTCAAACCTGCCTGGTCAATTTTCAGTCACATATCATTTAGACAGGCTGTTGGAGGGGGCTCCAATTCTCAATCCAGAGAAGGCAAGTTGCCAATTTATATTGGCCAATGTATGGATAGCTTTAAGCTGGCAATAGACTAACACTCATTTGTTGCAATCTTAAGACCTACACCTAACAATTCCGTTTGAATAAAGTAGTAAAAAGAACAAATCAGAGGATGTTCAGGCCATTAATTTACAGACAGCAATCATACAAAGTTATGTCCGACAAATAGCAGTAACAGTCACTCACTGATATAGTCAGGCAATACATGCAGAGGTATTATCGTTAGCTGACAGTAATATTCTAACCTGCACGGTCCACTAAACCGATTGCCATGGTATGAAAAATGTCGGGACAATCCACACGGCTTGAAAATCATATGAACCCTTCATCTTTGCATCTATGGCCAGCTTAATAAGTTATTTAGTTAAGTAAAATAGGCCATGCCTCACTTTCTGCTATCAGAAAGTTAAACGCTGGAAAGATGACACATAGTAAGATAGCAAGTTAGGTTGAAAAAAGACACATCAAGTTCAACCTTTTAAGTCGATATATAACCTGCCTAACTGCTAGTTAATCCAGAGGAAGGCAAAAAAAAACATTTGAAGCCTCTCAAAGTGAAATGTATTTACTTTTATTTCTTCTAGAAAAAATTTTTTAAACCTTTTTAGAACAAATAAATTTACCTATGGATCAGGACACAAAAATGGTCTTTATCACAATAGTATCAAAACAGTAAACATCAGAAACTTAATTAAACTGAGCAGCACAATTCTTTCTATACCTAATCTCACATTTTATCTGGCTGCCCTTAGTTCAATGCATAAAATGTACTTTTTGAAATTTACATTTATTTTCTTTTTTTTTAGTGGTTTCTGAGGTATTTGTAGTTTAGACTGCTATGGTCAGGCTTTTAGCTCAACTAAGAATCATCAACCTTAGGGGTTAACTGAATCCAGGAAGAGCGTAGACAGTTTTGGTCATTGGCACTCTTGACCTTCAAAGAGAACTATTCAACTGAAGCCTGCCTAGTAGTTTAAAACTGCTAATATGTCTTACACCACAAAAAATAGAAAATGAATGCAAATTGCAAATGTGCTCAGAGAAGCAATCTATGTACATTTATAGAATTTTTTTAGTTTAGATCCCCTTTAAAGAAGAAAAAATATGTAATGAAACATTACAAGTTGTTCCCCTGTGCACACAAAACATTTTTTTCCGATGAAACCCTACCCCAATTAGCCTTCCATTTAATGACAAAAATAAGGGCACTTACCCATGCATGCACTTTTTGGAAGAAAGGAATTTTTTTTTATATTTTACAAAACCTACTTTAGTATCCCTTTACATTTACTGGAATCATTGTATTATATATAGAATACATTACCCACATATGTAATAAAAGGAACAAAGTAGTGGCATAGCTAGCCCCCATGAATCTTGCGGCGGTGCTTGTCACCTCTGAAACATAGTTTGTCCTGTTGCAATAACCCACAGAACCCAATAAGATGTTTTCTTTTAAACTGGTGACCAGCATAATGCTAATAAAAATCTCATATTGCAAAAAAACTGACATTATAACACCAAGCTCACACCTCTATATACCCAAAAGGAAATATCAGTCGTGACAATGCCTTCCAATGGTGAGAGATTCCCCACTGCAGAGCTTATAATCACCTGGTGAACATAACTTCTCTTTATGATGCCTTTGAATATTTACAAACATTAAATGTAGCCATAAAAATGGTTGAACTTACCAGACTGCACTTCAAAAAATATTTCAGCTGCAACATCCAGGGCCAGCCTAATTCTTGCAATGCCGCTGAGAAATTCAACAGATGACTCCTTGTGTGCAGTGCCTTTTGTGCTTTTCAGGTACTGCTGTAGAAAATGTTCTTCATGTTTGAGGTACAAGTGTTTATTGTATTCACCAGAAGACAGATTTTTTTCATACATAGAATCCTAAAAGAAAGATAAACCAAAAGTACGACCATTATACCATATTAATTTCAGAATAAGAAATGATAAACAGAATCTATACTGTTGTGTTTTCATCCATTAAACAAACCAGAAACAAGATCACAATTAGAATAATCTAGACCTGAATACAAGGAAAGAAAATAGTATATGTCCAAGTCTAAAGTCACAGACCATTAGAGGAGCATCTGGCTGACTGAATTAATACAATCACAATTGCCTAATAATTTATGCTTATTTTATATATATATAGGTGTGATGTTACTAGTCTTACCTCGAGGCAGCTAACAAACAGCATGTAAACTTCTCTAATGTCTTGCTTACTAAGCATTACACTTTTGTGCACACTAGATAAATATCTTTGAATATAATTCTTTATTTCAGGGAAGCTGTAAAAAAAAGAAAGGAAATTACTTATGCAAATACAAAATCAACCTGTCACAGTATAAACCTGTGACTGCAGAGAAAAGACTTTTGTCTTTTTCACGTTGTCTGGACATTGTTATTTGCAGCAGACATTTTGTTTCAATGCTGCAATATTAAAGAACTGGCATACTTCCAACTGTTTTTAATACCAAAAGCAAAGGCATGCTCTTTATATTAAAAGGGAACTATCACGAAAATGTAATATAAGCTTCATCATACTGAAATAAGAAACTTTCTAAATACAATTAATTATATGTCCTGTACGGTTTCTGAAATACTCAACTTCATTGCCACTATTCCTCTCACAGCATCTGTTTCTCTTCATTCTGGCTTCATGCAGAAGTTGGGTGTCAGATATCCATTGACGGTTAGATCCAATATATCTTAAAGGGGGGGGCTCCTTTTGCCTAGAAGATGTATTAGTGCTCACTCTATTAAAATCACCAGACATCATGTCTCTCTACATGCAGAATTTGTGCAAAAGGCAGTTATTTTGTTCGATTTTGTTTGTACTGGAATCAGTTATTGGAATGAGCTCTAATTCCTCTGCTAGGAAATGGAACCCCCCTATAAGATATATCGGATCTAACTGTCAATGAATATCTGAAACCCAACTACTGTAGGAAGAGAAAATGAAGAGAAACAGATGCTTTGAGAGGGATAGCGAACATAAACTTGATTATTTCAGAAACAGTACAGATTATTTAATTGATTGTATTTAGAAAGTTTCAGTATGATGAAGCTTATATTAAATTTTAATTTTGGTTATAGTTCCCTTCAAATAGTCATCACTCCCTCCTGATTGCCCAGGGACGTTCAGTTTGCTCAGAATTTGGCTAAAACTGGCCATGTACCTACCACTATTACTGCATAATAATTGATATGTGTATGGTGCCCTGGTGATCCCAGAACAGTGTATATTGGTTGCTTCCGGATCAGGAAGTTTAGAAAATGTATTCTGCCGATGCACCATGTCGGCCAGTTCATTTACTCGCTACTGTCCCGATCTGCACAAACAAATGTAACAATAGGAAGGAGACCACAATGTCTGCAGCACCCACATTTTCTGTCCTTTCATCACTAGAGCCGTGCAGGCAGAGAGGGTACTCATGTCTGCAAAGAGTTTGCAGGTTCTGCATATGTTCTTCAGTTCTTCACACTTAGGGCCTTTAGATTGTAAACTTCACTGGGGCAAGAACAAATGTAAATAATGTATACACTTTTTAAAGTGCTTTAGAATATGTCCATGCTAAATAAAGTATAATAATTCTCCACAATAAAGGGGACTACACTTCTGGAGAATTAAATAGGCTCTCAATCTCAGTATAGACCCCCACCATCTTGTAAAGATACAAGCATTGATTACATCCATAAGCAGCTAGCAATGCATCATTGGTTTTCTCTTGTCTAATCCATGGACAATTGCAAAGTATAATAACTGTTTAGGCCCAAAATGCACTCTTATATGTCTAGTCTACCATAAAAGGACACACCTAGTAAAACAATTACTAGCAAACAATATTGCAAAACATATTGAAGTTGTATAAACTATTATATGTACATATATTTCTCCAACATACTTTGGGGAACACAGGAACCACTGGGTTAAGCTCCTCCAACCAAAATATTCCTCCTCCCCCTCCTTATATTCTCTGTGCTTAACCCTCCTTGCTCAGTTTTTTCAGTGTCCTCGAATAGGAGGTAGGACCTTGGTGCGAGACCCAACACAAGTATTTCTTTGGTCAAGTGAGTTGCACTGATACCAGCTATCGGAAACATACTGCTCCAAGGGAAAGTTCCAACAACGAAACTAGCATCAGTGGCAGTGAAAACCCCCCGCCCCAATGACTGGACAGGGTCTTGGAACCTTGAACGATCCGTGGGAGGATAATTCGGGAGGTTCCAGGAGATGTGGGTACGAGATGTGACACCTGGGTTGAAAGACTGGTCAGCAATGACTACAGATTGGAATTTCAAGCCCCTCCACTTTGGCGCTTCCTCCTCTCCAGGGTTCTGGTAAGGGAGCCAAAGCTGGAAGCCTTTTTTGGAACTGTGCGGACTATTGCAAGCAAACATACTGGTGCCAGTTCCATCTGACCGGCACTTCAACAGATTCTATTCCAATTAATTTACAGTACCAAAGAAGGACGGATCTTTCCGCCCGGTGTTGGTCTTGAAGAGGCTAAACAGGTTCATAAGATACTGCCAATTCCACATGGAATATATCAGCTCAGGCATCAGATCCATGAACATCATGTCCCTGAACATCAAGGACACCTATCTTCATGTCCCCATTTGGCCAGGACACCACAGATTTCTGAGGTTTGCCTTCCTCCAACAACATTACCAGTTTGTGGCCCTACCCTTTGGGCTCACGTCGGCACCATATTTTTACAAAAATAATGGTGTCCATGACAGCAACGCTTCGGCTTCAGGGGATTTTGATTATCCCTTACCAGGAGGACATCCTGGTAAAGGCAGACACCTTGTTGAAGGCTAGGAAGCATGTAACCATCACTGTAGCAACCCTGGAATCATTTGGGTGGATGATCAATCGGCAGAAGTCATCACTAATCCCCAGCCAAGTCATGCAGTTCCTGGGGCTAGTGTTCAATACCAGCTCACAGAGAGTAATACTTCCGAAAGAGACACAGTCAAGGCTCAGGAGCATGATAGGACGACTTCTCCAGACCCGCACGCCTACAGTACTGTATGCAGGTTCTGGGGTTAATGGTGGCAGCAATGGAAGCTGTACCATGGGCCCAGTATCACCTGCGATCTCTACAATTGTGCATCCTGCACAAGTGGAAGAAGTGGTCTCTCGAGCAGACCATGGTTCTCAACAAAATAATGTGAGAATCCTTAGACTGGTGGATGGACACAGCAAGACTGGCTCGAGGAAGGTCATGAGAGGATCCACAATGGACGCTGATAACAACCGACGCAAGTCTGACTGGGTGGTGGGCAAGGCTCGATCAAAGATGGGCACAGGGCACTTGGTCTCCTGTGGAGTCCAGACTGCCCATAAACATACTAGAACTTCGTGCCATCTTTTTGGCACTTATACAGTGGCAGGATCTGCTAGGGCAAAAGCACATAAAGGTGCAGTCAGACAATGCAACTGCGGTGGCCTACCTGAAACATCAGGGAGGCACAAAGAGTGTATCAGCATGGAGAGAGACGTAAAGGATCATGGACTGGACAAAGGACCACAATGTGGTGATAACTGCTTTTCAAACCCCCGGAAATCATAAACTGGGAGGCAGATTATCGAAATCACCTGAACCCAGGATGGTTCACAAAATGGGAACTTTATCCTATTGGAAGACAGGTGGGGACAGCCAGACATCGACCTGATGGCTTCTCGCACACAATGCAAAGGTTCCAATGTTCCTTTCAAGAGCCAGGGATCCAAGAGCAGAAGGCGTGGATGCGATGACATGTCCGTGGAACTTCCACAGGGCATACATTTCCTCCAATTCCCATGATACCACAGATTCTCAAGAGATTTCGACAGGAGAGGCTAACCTTATTGATGGTGGCCCCCTTTTGACCAAGATTTCCCTGGCAGAGGGAAATTGGTTTTGACTTCCAACAAGGCCTGACCTTCTGCGCCAGGGACCTATTCTGCACCACAATCCCGCCCTGCTGTCATTGACAGCTTGGCTGTTGAGATGGCAATCCTGAAGCTTAAAATATGAATGTACATTAAAAGTTACCTATAGGTCATGATCATTTTTTTGCTGAGAGGTTTGTTTATCTAAGTTATTGTTAGTTGAAGTTTCTAAACCGGACTGTTTTGCCAACCCGACTGTCCCATCTCAGCCTGTCAGTTTAAGTTTCTAATGCTAACAGACTCCTGCTGCACAAATATGGCAGGAACATGGGGCATCAGACAGGTAATGCAAAATCACTGTGCAAATACTTTATGGCAAAGTTATAAATAGCTATCAAAGGCAATATTATGATAGATGTAAAAAAAGAGTTTAATTTCTGGTGTCAGTGTCTCTTTAAGGGATTCTCGGTTAAGGTTGTGGAGACCATGATCAGGGCCAGAAAACCCATATCGGCTAAGGCTTATTACACAGTCTGGAAGGTGTAAAAGGCCTGGTACGACAAGCATCAAACAACTTTTGATCAATTGCAGATTGGCAACGTGGTGCAATTCCTACAACAGGGATTGGATGGAGGACTAATGCTCTCTTCACTAAAGCTTCAGGTCTCTGCCTTATAGGTGTTATATGTGGTTTCTCACAGAAGGCCCCAGCACAGGTAAAGGCTCATTCAACCAGAGCTTTAAGCACCTCCTAGGCATGGAGAAACAAGGCTTCTGCAGAGCAGCTGTGCAGAGCGGCGACTTGGTAGTCAGTCCATATCTTTACAGAGTTTAATCGTTTCAATGTGTTTTCTTCCGCCGAGGCGAGCTTCGCTAGGAAGGTTCTTCAGGCCATAAAGCTGACCGTGTCGTCCCTCCCTGATTATTCAGAGGGACTGCTTTGGTAAGTCCCAGTGGTTCCTGTGTCCCCCAAAGGACGTTAGAGAAAAGGAGATTTTTTGTATTACTTACTGTAAATTTCTCTCTCTCTAGTCCATTGGGGAACACAGGACCTCCCTCCCTGTATTATAGTTGGAATTATCTTCTTATGTTGTTGTTATCCTATTCTTGGTTGATATACTAAATTGAGCAAGGAGGGTTAAGCCCAGAGAATATAAGGGGGGGATGAGGAGCATTTTTTAATTGTCAGTGGCCTACCTCCTGGTTGGAGAAGCTTAACCCAGTGGTTCCTGTGTCCCCAAATGGACTAGAGAGAAAGAGATTTAACTGTAATTTATACAAAAAAATCTCCACACCCTTAGGGCCACCCTTAGCAGCAATAACTGCAATCAAGCGTTTGCGATAACTTGCAACGAGTCTTTTACAGCGCTCTGGAGGAATTTTGGCCCACTCATCTTTGCAGAATTGTTGTAATTCAGCTTTATTTGAGGGTTTTCTAGCATGAACCGCCTTTTTAAGGTCATGCCACAACATGTCAATAGGATTCAGGTCAGGACTTTGACTAGGCCACTCCAAAGTCTTCATTTTGTTTTTCTTCAGCCATTCAGAGGTGGATTTGCTGGTGTGTTTTGGGTCATTGTCCTGCTGCAGCACCCAAGATCGCTTCAGCTTCAGTTGACGAACAGATGGCCGGACATTCTTCTTCAGGATTTTTTGGTAGACAGTAGAATTCATGGTTCCATCTATCACAGCAAGTCTTCCAGGTCCTGAAGCAGCAAAACAACCCCAGACCATCACACTACACCACCATATTTTACTGTTGGTATGATGTTCTTTTTCTGAAATGCTGTGTTACTTTTACGCCAGATGTAACGGGACGCGCACCTTCCAAAAAGTTCAACTTTTGTCTCGTCGGTCCACAAGGTATTTTCCCAAAAGTCTTGGCAATCATTGAGATATATCTATATATATATCTATATATATCTATATCTATATATATATAAAGAAGGTCCGCACTCTCAGGACTTTAAAATTAAATAATGTTTTATCAACAAAAAATTACTGACGTTTTGGCCTCTCCGAGTGCAGACCTTCTTTACGGGATAATTATTTCAAAACATTTTGGACACTGCACCCAGGCAAGTTGAACCCAGTGACGACATATATATATATATATATATATATATATATATATATATATATATATATATCTATATATATCTATATATCTATATATATCTATATATCTATATATATCTATATATATTTTATATATATAAATTTTTTATATTTATATATATATTTATATATATATATATATATATATATATATATATATATATATATATATATATATATATATATATATATATATATATATATATATATATATATATATATATATATATATATATATATATATATACACATATACACACACATGTATATATACATGTGTCGAACCCAAACAAAAATGTAAAATGTGGGATCTAAAATCCCATGGGTTGATTTTAAAGCCCCAAGGACCAATCTTCTTCCTGTCTCTTCTTTCATTGCATGGTTGCATGCACAGGAGAGTGAAAAGCCAAACTTTTATTTAAAAAAAAAACACCGCTATTTCATGCTATTGTGCATGCGTGTGCCACGTGAAATTTGAAGAAAGAAAGAAAAGGATCGCTCCGTGGTCCTTACTGAGTTGGTGCAGTTTTTTTGCTGATAGGAACACTGGCTAACTTTTCAATTACAAATGCTGCAGTAACTGATTGGGATTCTTGGTGTCACTGCGTAGCTTATGCCCATGTCTTAACATATACACCATGTTTAACACCTTTAATGGTCTTGCAACATGTTTTAAGCCAAAAACCTGGCTCAAAGTATATTTTGTGATCAATAAAGGTATCATATGCAGCTAGTTAGTGCTTGAAACCAGTTCTTCAAATACGTTATTTATTTTGCAAGTAGCAGAGCTGTTCCACACTACTGATTTTGATTTATAAATTACCTGTACTTTAAGAGCAATTTAAGAACCACCGACCGGATCACTGGGTTTTTATCCACAGACTCATCAAAGGGTGAAAGGCTTTTTGTATAATTCTTGGAACCTTAAACCACATACACAACAATAAAAATCAGTATCATATTATTCAGTGCAGTATAAAATTATTTTAAAACATAATGCCCAGAAAAGAGCTTACCTGATTTGCCAATAAGACACTCTTTGTTAGTTATAAGCAATGAAAGAAGTTGGATAATGACATCTTTGTCAGGGGGTGTGCTGTCCTTGAAACACAGGGTACATATTACATCAATGAAAAATCCATCACACTTTTGTCGAAGGTTAGCATTTCTTTCTATGGCTTCTCTGTAAATTATAACAAATGAATATTTATTTATGATTTGTTTGCGTTACACTTTGTCAGCCTGATATAAGGTAAAACAATTGTGGAATTATCAATAGTACTGTTAGGGTAGAGACACATGGATATTCCGGGAGATTTAGTCACCCAGCGACAAATCGCCTCTTCTTCGCGCAACTAATCTCCCCGAACTGCCTTCCTGCTAGCTAGGATTGAAATCGCTGTTGGGATGGCACTTGGAGCACTTCGTTTTCCGAAGTCGCCCCGGTTTTGTCTCACAAGGAAACTTCGGATGACTTCAAAAAACAAAGCGCTCCAAGTGGAGCGGGCAACGAAATCTCCCCAAATCTCAATGTGTGTCTCTCGCCTTACAAAATGTATCAGCATTATCAGATATCTCTGACAATGGGATAATGGATTTTTGACATGTAAAAGTAATTATATTAAATATGTTAAATTTTAAACTTTTAATGTATACAAAAATAACACTGAAAGTTTAGCACAAGGCTTCCTTTATTAGGCTATTAAGAATATATTTAGAATATATTTAAAGGATTGTAAACCTAAATGTAGGATTTTGCTTAATGAAATCAAATATAACTCTACAATATACATTAATTAAAAAGGTTCAGTTATTTGTAAATGTAGTTGTTATTCAATGCTGTATACATTAAGGATGCACCGAATCCACTATTTTGGATTTGGCCAAACCCCCGAATCCTTCGCGAAAGAGTTTGGCAGAAAACAGAACCGAATTTGCATATGCAAATTAGGGTGGAAGGGAAAAACATTTTTTACTTCCTTGTTTTGTGACAATAAGTCACGCAATTTCCCTCCCGCCCATAATTTGCATATGCAAATTAGGATTCGGTTCGGCCAAGAAGGATTCAGCCAAATCCGAATCCTGCTGAAAAAGGCAGAATCCTGGCTGAATCCCGAACAAAATCCTGGATTCGGTGCATCCCTAGTATATATATTTAGCCTTTGCCATTCTCTACACTGCTGGTTTTGACAGCAGATTTAAAACAATGTTGCAGTAGTCAGCTCCTCCGAGCTAAGACTCCAAATACCACAATGCCCTTCATGTTTTGAGAATAATCAATCTGTAAAGAAGGAATCACAGCTATGAAAGACATTGTGGGGGTGATGAGTTCATATTCATGAAATATTACATATAATAATGTTATTTTCTTCAGTCTTGTTCATAATTAATTTATTAACCAGTTATGTACCTGTGCTTCGCAGACACAGTTATATTAAAGTTTTCAGGAAGTTCAGTTTTACACAAGGGGCAGCTCTTGTGACCCAAGTCTAGCCACTGGCTTATACAAGACTGACAGTAAACATGGTCACATGTCAGGCACACTGGATCTTTTGGGTCATCTTGGCAGACTGGACATGGACTGACACCAAACCTGTAGTGCAAGGAAAAGAAAAAAAAATGTTCTCTATTTATAATAAAGCAAACTATTTTTATAATAATTCAGTAAAATTAAGATGAAGAATTATTTGACAGTTTTGTGACACTTTTTGCTAAAGTTTCATGGACACTGTCCTATAAAAAATGTAAATGAATGAAAAAGTAATGCATGCTTGAGATAAACAGTGGAAAACAGGATTTAACTCAGTGGCATAAATATAGAGGATGCAGACCCCCGCGTTTCTGTTATGGCTCTGTCACATTTAAGTATTCTTAACACTGGATACCAGCAGGGTAGTGTGGTGTGGACATTTTTTAAATATTTAAATATATATATATATATATATATATATATATATATATATATATATATATATATATATATATATATCGTATATACTCGCGTATAAGCCGAGTTTTTCAGCACCCAAAATGTGCTGAAAAACTCAACCTCGGCTTATACGCGGGTCATACCGTAGATACGCTCCTTCCGCGGCCCCAGCAGGACTGTCTGTGACTGACTGTCACGATCGCCGCCCGGAGCAGGTCCAGGAGCTCCGGGCGGCGCGTCCTTCCCTGCCGGCGTTCGCTCCCAAAATGGCGGCGCCCATGGCCGCCACGTGGGTAGTGGCGCCGGCCGCTACCCACGTGGCGGCCATGGGCGCCGGCCGCTACCCACGTGGCGGCCATGGGCGCCGCCATTTTGGGAGCGAACGCCGGCAGGGAAGGACGCGCCGCCCGGAGCTCCTGGACCTGCTCCGGGCGGCGATCGTGACAGTCAGTCACAGACAGTCCTGCTGGGGCCGGGTCACAGGGGGTCGCACTGCTGGGCTGGAAGTCAAAGCTCTGCGGGACAAGAGTTCGATGCTCAACGCTCTCCTTCGATCTTCGCTCTCCAGTTGCTCCCTCTGTCTCTGCAGGGCTCGCAGGGTGCTGGGTGTAAAGGGGAACATTTCTCCAGCCATTTTATGAGGGATTTTGATGTTTTCACCCCGTCGGATCAGCAGTGGCATCACTATGCGTCTGTGCTAGAGAACTGTGTCCTACTGTGTCAGGGTAAGCATATTTTTGCAGTGTCATGTTCCTGCTGATGGAATTATGGGGAGGCTCTTTTAAATAGTTTTAGATAGATTTCTATGCCATAAAACATGATTACACATTTACACATTCACATTTTGAAATCTGACATGGGGCCCCTAGGCTTATACACGAGTCAATACATTTTTCCAGTTTTCTTAGGTAAATTAGGTACCTCGGCTTATACACGGGTCGGCTTATACACGAGTATATACGGTATATATATATATATATATATATATATATATATATATATATATATATATATATATATATATATATATATATATATATATATATATAATATACATACAAATACAAAAGGTCCTCTACACTCAACCCATTCATATATATATATATATATTGAATAGCGTTTGGTTGATGCTTTATAAATATGCATAATAGGACTGATTCGCATCATAGCTGTTGACTTGCAATTTCTAACAGCAATCATCAGTATTGCCTTTGCTTTCATTTTCAAAAATGATTGCTGAATAGTTGGTATCTGCACTTGTGTTTGGTAGCATCTATGTTTGTATATCAGACCCATTGGCAGGATCCTCAGCTACTGCAATGCACAGCGGAATGTATCCACCTTGGGTGCTATGTATTAAGCAAGCATAGAGCCAAGTGATCAGATACTGTCAACTTTTTTTCACAAGCCATTCCAAAGTGTATTGCTTGTAAGTCAATATTTTTCCTGGAACAATTCACTGTTGTGGAAAAATTGATTATTTCAAATGAGACAACAGTGAATATGACATGAATAGATATGTTTGGTGTAAAACACAGTGAGCTGGTATGACCTTTGGAAAGGAGAGATTAGGAAAGGAACATAAACCATTATTTGTACTTTTTATATTGAAACTTTTCCATGTTTAGGATGTAGCCATTACAATTTATTATCATTAACCTTTATTTACCTAGCACCAATGTATTCTGCAGTGCGAAAATACAAAATTGCCTGCCCCTTTAGAGCTTATAAAACACATTCACACACCATAGATGTTTACACATATGTATGTTTTTTAAGTGTAGGAAAAAAACAGGTAACCTGGAGGAAACATACAAAATCCTTGCAGACAGTGCCCTGGCTGGGTACTGGCTGTTACCGGTAACAGTATATTAGCTATGAGACACATTGTCTTAAAGTGGCAGTCATTTGTGTAGTAACTGTTAACACCATAAATGCTTAGATCCACAAAGGAATCTTTATCCTCCCCCTCTTGCTTGGATCAGAATGTTGGTATTATTGAGATATTCTATACTATATAAATTAATGCTACTAAATTGGCCTCCTGATATAAATATAAATGTTATGACAGTCACAGTTCACTAAGGTTCGAATTGTAAATTAGAATTTTCGAGTTGTTTTGTTGGTCAAAACTTACAATTTTAGAGTTTGAAACACCAACTCGAATCAGAGATTTATTGTCCCCTTACCCTGGAGGTAACTCAAATTCGATAAGTCACCCCCTAAAACCTGACGAGTTCATGTAGAAGTCAATGGCAGAGGTCCACTGACCTATTTGAAGAAGTTAATAGCCTTCCTGACATTGGAGTTTTTTACAGAGAAGGGTCAGTAACATTAGTTCAAATTTTAGACATTCGAGTTTTTTCATAAAAAAAACATTCAAGTTTTTTTTAGAGTAAACAGAACTCACATACACTCTAAAATTCAACCTTTGATAAATAACCTCCTAAGAATTCACACCTGATACCACCTTCTTTGTTTTGTAACTGAGCAATTAAGGGAGGAGGTAAAGAACCTTTTTAAGAAGTCCTGGAGAATGGTGCTGCCGTTTCTCTGTGCTTTACCACAATGTTTGGGATACTTTATACAATGGCATTATAATTGTTTCATAAAACCTAGTTATATTCAGGTCCTAAAATTAGTTCATTGTATGTCTTTACCACTGTATTGAACCTGGCTGTATGTTGTGCAGGAAAGCAAAGTAATTTGTTCCCAGATGCTTATGCTATTTAGTTGAACTAACTGTGTAAGCTTGATGCTTTTGGTATCTTGCAATGTCTGCTGAAGTCTGCATTTTCTGGCTAAAATAAAGCACACCTGCACAGTGACAGATTCCATTATCGTACAGGTATGGGACCCGTTATTCAAAATGTTTGGGACCCAGGGTTTTTTGAATAACGGGTCTTTCCATAATTTGGATCTCCATACCTTAGGTCTACTAAAAATATTATTTAAACAGGAATTAAGGTCAATAGGATTATTGTGCCCCAAATAAGGATTAATTATATCTTAGTTGGGATCAAGTACAAGGTACTGTTTTTAATTACAGAGAAAAAGACAAAAAATATGAATTATTTGATTATAATGGAGTCTATAGGAGATGGCCTTCCCATAATTAAGAGTTTTCTGGATAATGGGTTTCCAGGTACAGGATCCCATACCTGTACTTCATATACACTTCATATATGAATCAGCGTTTTCTTCTTCAGTTTTTTACATCATCTAAGAAATATGATGTGACATTGATCACATACTTTACTTGAGCCAATTGTCAGTTTGTGTTTTTTTTTTTTTTTTTAAAACAGACACAGCTCAGCGACTGAACCACTGAATATTTTTTTCTCCCTAAAACTAAACATGCAGGGCATGAAACATTTCTCTGTTTGATTTACATACCTTATTACTGATTTGCCAAATGCTTCTCTGCAATTCTTAAGGACATCAATGACTACCTGGAATGGTCTTTGAGATTTTAAGTCCGTAAATTCTTCAAGACACTATTAAAAATGATGGTATGAACTGGTTACCTCAACACATTTTTAAAGATATAGTATTAGAAATGTAAGGAAAAAGCAATAACATCATTCCTACATATCAATAGCAATGGACAGTAAACTGACATTGCATCATGATTATTAATATTGTGTACATTTACTTACCTTGCCCAATAATCTTGTTTTCTCTATTAAAAGTGTCTGCATTTCTGAACTCTGAGTGGTTTCATCCATTAATACATGTTCTACAAACAAAGCCATGGAAAACACACAGTTCCATTCAGCTCTGAAGAAAACAAGGGCATTATTAGTGACTGGTAACTTCTCAAATGGATGCATGGAAGCCATGCTTTTAATGTTTGAATGAACACTTAATCCATTAACAAAATATTCTGCTGAATAGCAAACAAAATCTTCGCCTTAATTTGCATACGTATATTTCTGATCAGGGGACTAACTGCTAAAATCTGCTAATTAATATTCCCAGCCCTTAAGGACAATGACACATGGTGCTATTTGTAGCTCACAGTTTTGTCGCAACTACTAAACTCCAGAAAATACCCTGCCATAGACAATAAAGAGAATTGTCTCTGCTAAATCACTCAAACCGTGTAATTGCTCAAAAATGTCTATGAATGCATATCTGAGTTATCTTGTATTCACAGTAGAATTTTATTTCATGTGGATGATTAAATGACATTAAATATGGGAGCTTCAAACACATTTCAATAAGGGAGCTCCATTCCCTGCTGTGAGTATTTCCTGTTCATACCTTGCTTGTTTCTTCACCCATATAACATAGGATGGAGATTACAACAAAGGGATTAAATAGTAGCCGATTACAGATGGGAGGAGTGTGGGAGGAAAATGGCTGAATTGGGTAGTATGTTCTAAGCAGAGAGAGGAGTTGGAAGCAACTCGGACAATGGCTACTGAACCACAATATTGGAATTTAAAACCACCATTTTAACTAATGAAGGGAGGCCTGGAGACCAACATTCGTCCCACTAATGACCTATGAACTCTTAGGGGCACATTTACTATGGGTCGAATATCGAGGGTTAATTAAGCCTCAATATTCGACCATTGAAGTAAAATCCTTCGACTTCGAAGTCGAAGGATTTACCGCAAATACTTTGATCAAACGATCAAAGGAAAAATCGTTCGAATCGAACGATTTGAAGGATTTTATTCCATCGATCGAAGAATTTTCCTTAGATCAAAAAAATCTTAGAAAGCTTATGGGGAAGGTCCCCATAGGCTAACATTGGTGCTCGGTAGGTTTAAAGTGCCGAAGTAAGTAGTCAAAGTTTTTTTTAAAGAGACAGCACTTCGACTATCGAATGGTCGAATAGTCGAACGATTTTTAGTTCGAATCGTTCGATTGGAAGTCGTAGTTGAAGGTCAAAGTAGCCTATTCGATGGTCGAAGTACCCCCCAAAAAAACCTTTGAAATTCTACATTTTTTTACTTCGAACTTCACTCGAGCATAGTAAATGTGCCCCTCTATCTGTGCAACGTGAAGGAACAGTAATATCAAGGACTGCACTATACCAGCCTATCTGTGTATTGGCTACACATAGACTATCTGTAAGTCATTCTAGGCAAGTCTCAGGTTATCACACACTGCTGTCTGCCGTATTGTAGATACAGGTCGTCACTTACTAGTACAGTACACAAATCTCACACGTAGGCCGTATTACTTATGGTTGCCACCTATCCGGTATTTCACCGACCTAACTGCTAAAATACCAGCCAAGGCCAGGGCTGGTATTACAAATTTACTGACAATGTAGCTGCTGGTAATTTTGTAATAAATTTTCAATCTACTCCCGGCCTGGCTCCGATCCAACCCCAGTTAACTGGTCTAGCTACAACATTGCCATATTCCTTCATGATTCCACACGCCATGACTTGGCCCTACCCCCTCATGGCACCACCACTGTGACATCACTGGGCTGACAATTTACATCACAATCTTCCCCCTCTGGACTCACTCCCCGCCCGGTAAAGATTTGCCAATAAGTTGGCAACCCTAGTATTACTGCAGGACTCACTTTGCTGCTGGAGTACAATCCTCCACAAAGCTGAGGCTCTTTTTGTTTCCTGCACTTGGCCATGTAACCAAGTATAGAAGAGGGTGATGAGGCAAGCAGCTAATCCATGGGTGTCTCTAGGGCTGCTGCTGTCTAAGGAAGTAGCCCCAATGGCGTCCCTTCACCCACTACGCGCTTAATAACTGGAGCAGGTCAAGAGAGTGCAAAGAGTCTAATATAGTGCTCTCTGCACTAGAAATGCCAATTTTACATTTAAAAAAACAGTAATTCATCTCTTAAAATTACCAGAATTAAAAAAAATCTACTCTGAGTAGATAATCAACCACTGCAAATCACCCTCTGTACACAATCCTTTAGCCAGTTTCCTCTCCATGTACAATAAGAATTTCCAAGACCAACAAATCCAAATAGATCACTATTATATCTATCAGACCTACTGCAACCCCACTGACAAGCTTCCTACTTACTTCAACATACAAAGCAAAGCATACATCAAATTTGTCTGACTTTACCTATCCTTCATAAAGACATGCTAATTACTACTCATAACGCCCTTCTCCAGAACATTATCTATAATGTGATCTCAACAAACCGTCAAATATTTTGCCAGACTTTACAGGCTTATAATTGTCAGGCTGAGATCGTAACCCCTTTTTAAATATTGGAGTTACATCAGCTTTCCTCCAATTCATAGGTATCATACCAGATGAAAGTTAGACAGAATATACAAAAAGAGGCCTAGCCATCCTGGGTTCAGCCACTGTCTTGAATAAATTGGGCCACATGTGCCATCAAGTGTGTATACACTGAAAAAAAGTCCTGATTAAGCACATCTTATTTATTTTTATCCTTTATAAACAATTTATTGCAATTATTTAGGTAGAGAGGTAGAGAGTCACACTCTCTTCCGTTATCTTTTTACTTTTAATATACTTATGGGGGTTGTTCACCTTCCACCACTTCAGTTCAGTTGGTTTCAGATAGCTCACTCTAATATTGAAGTATAAAGTTAAATTTTTCACCTTCTTATGTCTTTCCAAAGCAGTTCTGGGGAGGAGTCACCGACTCTGCAAACTGTTCTAAACTCGTGCATTTAGTTGATACATTTCCCAAAAGCTACATGTTTAACCTCCATTATATCAAATTAATAATGTGTTTTTATATAACCCTTCATATATGTAAAATATCAGTTTATACATATCAACTACTACTAGTATGGTATAAGAGCAACTGTGAGCATAAATTGATTAATTGATTGAATGGTTCTGTAAATATATTATATACATAAATAACAGACATGTGTTTTTATTAAAGATTAGAAATCTTTGGTTAATCATCAGCTGACATATTTTGTGATGTGTAAAAACAAACATTAAATTGCTTACCTTATATTTTCAATTGCCTGTTTGCTCCAAGAACTGGAGTCCTGTATGTAATTCTCTGAACAAATTATTTCAATTGGCACTTGAATATTTTTTACTTTACGCAACCATGCTTGCGGGTTCGGCTGTACCAAGGTGTTTTTGAGTATTTCTAGACAGGCGATACCAGAAAATATATCAAGAATCTAGGATTTAAAAATGATAATATTAGGATTTTCAAAACAATGGCTTTATACAGACGAAGTAGAAAATTACCTTATTTAAAAAAGAAAAAATTTCCATGCATAACATGCAAAAATGTGTTTACCCTTTGAATGGTATACATAGGGGCACATTTACTTAGTTTGAGTGAAGGAATAGAATAAAAAATACTTCGAATTTCGAACGTTTTTTTTTGGCTACTTCGACCATCGACTAAGACTTCGAATCAAACAATTCAAGCTAAAAATCGTTCGACTATTCGACCATTCGATAGTCGAAGTACTGTCTCTTTAAAAAAAACTTCGACCCCCTACTTCGCCAACTAAAACCTACCGAACATCAATGTTATAAACAAAAAAGAAGAAAGAAATGACCCATCCAATTGCACCACCCCATTAAGGTATTGCCAAACTCAAGTGAAGTAATTAATAAAACTTAACTTTTAATAAACTATTAAAAAATAGTCTAGAAAGCACCATTAAAAAGAAGGTAGAGGTAAGGAGGCTGGTAGACTGAAAACCAGGGGGTTGGAGGGGTTTTACGAGTCAGAAGTGACGGTTGGTTCAGAAGAGCTGATGTATAAACAACCAGCACATTGTTAACACTATATATCTGTGCGTACACCAGTAGTGCCCCGAGTGCAGCCACCCCTTCACCCACTTCAGGATCCCTCCCTTCAGGTGTGCGGGCGAATCGCTAAGGATCCGAATAGCAAGCCTCAGTACATTTAAATCGTTCCAGAACTCTGTGTATTAGAGTATTAGCTTCAATTAGTAAAACCACGGATCGTATATTGAGCCAACCCCTTCACCCTCAAGAGTCCCCTCCCGATCCGATTGCCCCCGTGATAATTCTTTGTCCCTACCAGACGCCTACCTAACCAAAGCTAAAAGTGCGCCTCTTTTAGCTTTGGTTAGGTAGGCGTCTGGTAGGGACAAAGAATTATCACGGGGGCAATCGGATCGGGAGGGGACTCTTGAGGGTGAAGGGGTTGGCTCAATATACGATCCGTGGTTTTACTAATTGAAGCTAATACTCTAATACACAGAGTTCTGGAACGATTTAAATGTACTGAGGCTTGCTATTCGGATCCTTAGCGATTCGCCCGCACACCTGAAGGGAGGGATCCTGAAGTGGGTGAAGGGGTGGCTGCACTCGGGGCACTACTGGTGTACGCACAGATATATAGTGTTAACAATGTGCTGGTTGTTTATACATCAGCTCTTCTGAACCAACCGTCACTTCTGACTCGTAAAACCCCTCCAACCCCCTGGTTTTCAGTCTACCAGCCTCCTTACCTCTACCTTCTTTTTAATGGTGCTTTCTAGACTATTTTTTAATAGTTTATTAAAAGTTAAGTTTTATTAATTAATTCACTTGAGTTTGGCAATACCTAAATGGGGTGGTGCAATTGGATGGGTCATTTCTTTCTTCTTTTTTGTTTATATTAATCATTATTTGACCCTGCACACCTTCCTTTGTACTTGATGGATGGTGCTCCCCAACCCCTAATTTGTTAATACCGAACATCAATGTTAGCCTATGGGGAAGGTCCCCATAGGCTTTCCTGTCAATTTGGGATAGATGTAAAATCGTTCAATTGATGGATTAAAATCCTTCGAATCATTTCATTCAAAGGATTTAATCGTTCGATCAAACGATTTTTCCTACGATCGATCGAACGAATGAAATGCGGTAAATCCTTCGACTTCGATATTCAAAGTCGAAGGATTTTACTTCATTCTTTAATTAACCCTCGATGCCCCATAGTGTAAGTAAGGTTTGCATTAAGATAGTTACATAGTTACATAGTTAAATTGGGTTGAAAAAAGACAAAGTCCATCAAATTCAACCCCTCCAAATGAAAACCCAGCATCCATACACACACCCCTCCCTACTTTTAATTAAATTCTAAATACCCATACCTATACTAACTATAGAGTTTAGTATCACAATAGCCTTTGATATTATGTCTGTCCAAAAAATCATCCAAGCCATTCTTAAAGGCGTTAACTGAATCAGCCATCACAACATCACCCGGCAGTGCATTCCACAACCTCACTGTCCTGACTGTGAAGAACCCCCTACGTTGCTTCAAATGAAAGTTCTTTTCTTCTAGTCTAAAGGGGTGGCCTCTGGTACGGTTATCATCTTTATGGGTAAAAAGGTCCCCTGCCATTTGTCTATAATGTCCTCTAATGTATTTGTAAAGTGTAATCATGTCCCCTCGCAAGCGCCTTTTTTCCAGAGAAAACAACCCTAACCTTGACAGTCTACCCTCATAATTTAAGTCTTCCGTCCCTCTAACCAATTTAGTTGCACGTCTCTGCACTCTCTCCAGCTCATTTATATCCCTCTTAAGGACTGGAGTCCAAAACTGAACTGCATACTCCAGATGAGGCCTTACCAGGGACCTATAAAGAGGCATAATTATGTTTTCATCCCTTGAGTTAATGCCCTTTTTTATGCAAGACAAAACTTTATTTGCTTTAGTAGCCACAGAATGACACTGCCCAGAATTAGACAACGTGTTATCTACAAAGACCCCTAGATCCTTCTCATTTAAGGAAACTCTCAACACACTGCCATTTAGTGTATAACTTGCATTTATATTATTTTTGCCAAAGTGCATAACCTTGCATTTATCAACATTGAACCTCATTTTCCAGTTTTCCAATCTAGACAAATCACTCTGCAAAGTGGCAGCATCCTGCATGGAACCTATAGTTCTGCACAATTTAGTATCATCTGCAAAAATAGAAACAGTACTTTCAATGCCCACCTCCAGGTCATTAATAAACAAGTTGAAAAGCAAGGGACCTAGTACAGAGCCCTGCGGTACTCCACTAACAACACTGGTCCAATTAGAAAATGTTCCATTTACCACCACTCTTTGTAGTCTATCTTTTAGCCAGTTCTCTATCCAGGTACAAATACTATGTTCCAGGCCAACATTCCTTAATTTAACCAGTAACCTTTTGTGTGGCACTGTATCAAATGCTTTAGCAAAGTCTAAGTAAATCACATCCACTGCCATCCCAGAATCGAGGTCTCTACTTACATTCTCGTAAAAAGAAATTAAGTTAGTCTGGCAAGATCTATTACGCATAAAACCATGCTGGCACAAACTCATAGTATTATGATTTGCTATGAAGTCCAGTATCTTATCCTTTATTAACCCTTCGAAAAGCTTTCCTACCACTGACGTCAGACTAACTGGCCTATAGTTTTGAGGCTGAGAACGGGATCCTTTTTTGAATAGAGGCACCACATTAGCAATTCGCCAGTCTCTCGGCACTATGCCAGATCTCAATGAATCCTGAAAAATTAAGTAAAGAGGTTTGGCAATCACAGAGCTAAGCTCGCTAATTACCCTGGGATGAATACCATCTGGCCCTGGACCTTTGTTAATCTTAACATGTTCAAGTCTCTTTTGAATTTCTTCAAGTGTGAACCATGCATCATTAGTTGTATTACTAGAATTGGGACTGTTAAGAAGGAAACCTTCACTTACTGGTTCCTCATTTGTGTAGACAGATGAAAAATATGAGTTCAGAATCTGCGCTTTTATTTTGTTTTCATCAACCAGCTGACCCCCCCTCTGATAGTAAGGGTCCCACCCCTTCCTGCTTCATTTTTTTACTATTAACATATTTAAAAAATAATTTTGGATTTTTTTTACTGCTTGCTGCAATATCCTTTTCTATAGCAATTTTAGCTTGCCTTATAGCTTCTTTGCATGATTTATTGGCCTCCTTGTACCTTATAAATGTTTCGGCTGTACCAGCTAACTTGAAAGCCTTAAAAGCACGTCTTTACTTACCCACCTCAACACCAACGCTTCTATTGAACCAAAAAGCAAAGATACGAAGAAGCAGACGGCAGACGGCACTTCTGAAAATGGGGTTTATTGGAGTAACTGCTGATGACACCTATTGAACCAAAAAGGTTTTGCTTTGCAACGACGTTCCTTGCTTACAAGTGGAATATACTGACAAGTATATTTATTAAGCAGCATTTTAAAGACTTCCCATTTTTGTTCTGTGTTTAACCCTGTGAAAACCATTTCCCACTTAATATGTTGCAGAGATGCCCTTATACTGTCAAAGTTTGCACGTCTGAAATTTAGTGTTTTAGTTACTCCCTTATAGAATTGCTTCTGCAACAGAATCTCAAAGGAGACCATGTTATGATCACTATTCCCTAAATGCTCACCCACACAAATGTTAGAGATGAGTTCAGTATTGTTAGTTATTACAAGGTCCAAAAGAGAGTTATTCCTATTAGGTTCTTGAACGAGCTGGAATAAAAAGTTGTCATTCAGCATATTTACAAACCTACTAGCTTTTTCTGTCTTAGCAACCCCATTACCCCAGTCAATGTCTGCATAATTGAAGTCACCCATAGCAACAACTTGACCCAGCTGTGAAGCCGCTTGTATCTGCAAGAGTAGCTGGGCTTCATACTCGACACTTATACGAGGTGGTTTATAGCATACACCAATGATAATTCTTTTTGTTACCTTTTGCCCAGTCAAAATCTCTACCCAGAGTGATTCTACACCCTCACCAGTGCCTGCTATTTTTATTTCTTTAGCGCATGGCTTTAATTCAGGCTTTACATACAAACACACTCCTCCACCCTTTTTAATCCCTCTGTCCCTCCTAAAAAGGGTGTAACCATTTAAATTAACAATCCAGTCACATGTTTCATCCCACCAGGTCTCAGTGATACCAATTATATCATAATTTTTAGAGCATGCAATTAATTCTAGGTCTCCCATTTTACCGGACAAACTCCGTGCATTTGCCAGCATACAGCGGAGGTTACTACTTTTACTTTTGAAATGTGCATTACTTAGTGAAGAATTATACGTTAAGTTAGTATTATTCTGTTTTCCTTGTAACACAGGGATCTCCTTAGCTGGTAAACTGTATGCCCCCCTCACTCCTCCCCCATGACCCCTTACTAACCCCACTGCCCCGTCTACACTAGCTTCCCCATAATCCTTTATCTCACCCCCCCCTTGCCTAGTTTAAACACTCCTCCAACCTCTTAGCCATTCTTTCCCATAGCACCGCGGACCCCCTTCCATTGAGGTGCAAACCGTCACGGCTGTATATGTTGTACCCCAACGAAAAGTCAGCCCAGTGCTCTAGGAACCCAAACCCTTCCTTCCTGCACCAAGACTTGAGCCACGCATTTAGCTCCCTAAACTCCCGCTGTTTTCCTAAACTTGCACGTGGCACAGGCAAAATTTCAGAAAAGATTACATTGGAAGACCTTTCCTTGATCTTAGAGCCTAGATCCCTGAAATCATCAAGGTCTTCCATCTACCTTTTATTTTGTCATTAGTACCGACATGCACTAAGACAGCTGGGTCATGCCCAGCCCCACCCAATAATTTGTCTATCTGATCAACCACATGCCGAACCCTGGCACCAGGTAGACAGCAAACTGTTCGGTTGTAGCAATCCGGACGACAAATTACCCTATCCACTTTCCTAATAATTGAGTCCCCTACAACCACAATCTGCTTAGGCCTGACTCTACTCTCCTCCCCACCACTACTAGAGAAACTGGTCTTTGCTTTACTGAAACGTAACTCTGGATACATAAATACTTTAAAAAAACTGATGTCCAAAATACCAGGCACTCATGTAACAGAATCATTAATGTTGCCTGGGTGCAGTCCCAAAACATTAATACAACAGGAAAAGAGATGTCTGCTCTCACAGGTCTTATATAGCAAAAAATCGTTTTATTGTGGGAGACAAACATTTCAGCTAGCAATCTAGCCTTTGTCAAAGTAAACTGTGTACACAAGTGGGACTAATAAACACAAAGTGGCAGGAAGTGCTGGGTCACGTCCAGCAGCGTTCCTAGAGGGGGGCAGGCCCTGGTGCGTGATGTGCAGCCTGGCCCCGCCCCCCTCTGTACGGCGCGCTGCCGGGTTGATTTCAGTGGCATGCGGCGCTGCCGGGGGGCCCTGAAGGGGTGTGGGCCCTGGCCCGATCGCACCCCCTGCCCCCCCGGTAGTTCCGCCACTGGTCACGTCAAACCACATCAATGTGAAGGGACAGATAAAGTGTAGCATCAAGACAACATAGAATCACTAAAATTACAATACATGTGCAGGAAAAGTAAAGTGGAATAATAAAGCAAAATATGAGCCAACATGGTAAGAGAGAAAATATTAGTATAGCCATAAAGAGATACATAGTATAATGCTAAAGGTTTTAACGATACCCTGTTCACTAAACTAAACCAAAATATGTGATACAATAAAATGCTGGTGAACAATTATTATTAATATACACTCTAACCACCTGAGAAATTCTGCAATAATAATTCCCCAATATCTGTAGCATAGTATATGGTATGCTATTATGCTACCTACGGAAATAGGATAGGGCTAGTTTGGTTGTTTTTATTTTGGGAATCTAGTAAGTGGCTGTGCTCTTTAGTCACTCTCACTCTCAAAGGGCATACTCCTCTGGTGGCACCAGAAAGCAGGCTGGCATGGGCCAGAGTTTTTCTAACTGTGTTGCTGCTACACTACAGAATTATTTAGCAATTAGTAAGTCTCACATTGACTATCCTTTGCTTTGGTAACTGGTGACAGATCCAGTTAGATTTCACCCTCCAAGGTTTCTTCTGCAGCCTTGATTCATCCTCTTGATTATTGATATATGATGGCAGATAATTAGGGACCCCTTTTCCCTTATTCTACTCAGCAATTTACAAGTTAATAAGGAAGATGGGTCCTGCTCACCTTAGCACTTAAAGAATTAAAAAAGACCACCAGATTATGATATTACTGGTACAGTGGTTTGACTCTTTGTTCATTTCTAGTTATAAAGTGGTCAACTGAATTGTTACAATGGTCCCACAACCTAATATCTCTGCAGTCAAAGTGTTTGGAAGGTAAACAACCCCTTTAACAACTGCACTGAATGTCAGGGTAATTTGTTTTATTATATTCAAGGCAGTGGAAGCCTGTGCAAGGATTGCCAGAGGAGGAGTGGTTGCTGAGGTGTATAAGCCTGGCAGTAGTATTCATTATGGACTGGAAAGGTGATAGTCTCTAATGGGGAGGGTCCTTGATAAAGGTTCTAATGTGGAGCTAAACATTGAACACTAGTGGTATGTGAAATAGAGTTTTTTGACAGTACAGATCAACAAATTGTTTGCATATGAGTGCAGACACATTGACTTTGATATACATATTTAAATTATATATATTATTTGGAAGTGTCAAACTTTTTTTCTTTTTTCAACCCAAATTATTAATCTAAGCATGATGTATTTAGGCACCTAATTAAAATTCTTACCATCTCGCTGCTCGTAGGGGATTTCAGTTCATTAATTTTTGAGGCTAGAGAATCCAAAACGTTCGGATTAATGGCAATGATCCTGGAAAAAGTCTGCAGCCTATGTTGAAACTTATTAAAAGCAAGATGCACCCATGGCAAAGAAACCTCTTCAATGCCTTTAGATACTCTGAAATCCTCAATGCATGATGAAAATGCAAATTCCATAAACTGAAAAATAAAAGTTAAATGGTCACAAATATAGTAGAGTGTATATAAACTTAACATATACATTTATATATATATATATAGATATATATATATATTTATATATATAATGACACCAACAGATTCCAGGAACATCAGTGAACTCTGTCCACAAGAGTGTATATAAACTTAACATATACATTTATATATATATATATATATATATATATATATATATATATATATCTCTATATATATATATATATATATCTCTATATATATATATATATATATATATATATATATATATATATATATATATATATATATATATATATATATATATATATATATATATATATATATATATATATATATATATATATCTCTGTCTGAACATAGTGGTTTTTCAAAAAACAATTCAAAATTCTGAAAAATCATTTCAAAAAGGTTTTATTTTGCTGCTCCGCATATCCCAAACTATATTAGGTACCAAGAAAAAGCACCTGAAATATGATTGCCAGGGGTCCACTGAACAGTTTGATACCCATTATGCATAGGTTTACCAAAGTATCTGGCATTTAGAGACACCAATATGAAGTTAGCACATCCAAATTGTTCAGGACTTTACTTCAGCTACTGAGAAATCAACACATTGACTGCATTTTTGTGGTTTAAAAACACAGAAATATATGTTTACCCCCCAAAACCCATATATTTTTGGAAAGTACACATTCTACAGAATCTAAAATGGGTACCCATGCCTTTCTGCTCCAAACTACTGAGTCACAAGGCTTTCCCAAAATTGTCGGTTTTGGTGAAATATCTGAAAATTGCCTCAAACCTTCAACTTCCCAGCACCATATCGCCCATGTATCATTACATACTAAGAAAAAGCACCCTAAATATGATTGCCAGGGTTCCTCTGAACATTTTGGTGGCCATTGTTCATAGGTTTACGAAAGTATCTGGCATTTAGAGGCCTCAAAATGAAGTTGGCGCATACAAATAGTCCTGTGGGTAACTTCATCTAATGAAAAATCAACACATTGACTGCATTTTTGTGGGGTAAAAACACAGAAATATATGTTTACCCCCCCAAACCCATATATTTTTGGAAAGTACACATTCTACTGAATCTAAAATGGGTACCCATGCCTTTCTGCTCCAAACTACTGAGTCGCAAGGCTTTCCCAAAGTTGTCGGTTTTGGTGAAATATCTGAAAATTGCCTCAAAGCTTCAACTTCCCAGCACCATATCACCCATCTGTCATTACGTACTAAGAAAAAGCACCCTAAATATGATTGCCAGGGTTCCTCTGAACATTTTGGTGGCCATTGTTCATAAGTTTACCAAATTATCTGGCATTTAGAGGCCCCAAAATGAAGTTAGCGCATACAAACAGTCCCGTGGGTAACTTCAGCTAATGAAAAATCAACACATTGACTGCATTTTTGTGGTTTAAAAACACAGAAATATATGTTTACCCCCCAAAACCCATATATTTTTGGAAAGTACACATTCTACAGAATCTAAAATGGGTACCCATGCCTTTCTGCTCCAAACTACTGAGTCACAAGGCTTTCCCACAATTGTCAGTTTTGGTGAAATATCTGAAAATTGCCTCAAAGCTTCAACTTCTCAGCACCATATCACCCATGTGTCATTACGTACTAAGAAAAAGCACCCTAAATATGATTGCCAGGGTTCCTCTGAACATTTTGGTGGCCATTGTTCATAAGTTTACCAAAGTATCTGGCATTTAGAGGCCCCAAAATGAAGTTAGTGCATACAAACAGTCCCGTGGGTAACTTCAGCTAATGAAAAATCAACACATTGACTGCATTTTTGTGGGGTAAAAACACAGAAATATATGTTTACCCCCCAAAACCCATATATTTTTGGAAAGTACACATTCTACAGAATCTACAGTGGCACTTAAAGGGTTAAGTCTACTACAAAATCATTTAAACATTAAATAAACCCAATAGGATGGTTTTGCGTCCAAAAGGATTAATTGTATATGAGATGCATTCCATTGACAGGCTATACGTAGGCATTTGTCAGATGCTTCCAGGTTTTGCACCAAAATGCATACACACAATTGCCAAAATCCCCTCTGTGTGCCTGCACCCAAGCTAACACAGTGGCTTCGGGTGCAGGTACATAACAAAGCAGTTTAAAGGAGCGTAGGGGTGGATTCTTGCCCTGTGTTTATTGCCAGGCCAAAAATCCACCACATGTGACACTAACCGAAGGAACAGGGGCATGGGTATTTCCAAACATTGCTTCCCTTTAAAACCAAAGAGATAGTGAGCTGGAAGTATTTATTATGGATACATAGCTACAGATCTCATGAAAAATGTGACCCAATATTATTGCATATGCAGATGTCAGGGAGATAACAATATATTACTGTTGTGACCTCACATATCTTATTGTGACTTATGAGTCCAAACTAAAATTTAATTGAAAAAGCAATATCGCTGGTGGTAGGCTGGTTTTCCAAGGCTCAGATGTATATTTTGTATCTGATCCACTCCACCAAACTGTTTGATATTTTTGATTGTCTTTATAGGTTAACCAGTATAGGTGATATAACTGTTTTGCTTAGTCACTTGGAATGTGCATTGCTTTTTTCTTTGTGTTTCTATGCTTGTATTTATAACAAAAAGTATTGTAGAAGTGATACTTACATTGGCTAACAATAAAAATACATTGCAAGTCTCCCCAGTTGCTGGCTACCCTTCACGCCTCCTTTGATCTTGGCTCCCTGCCCCCTTCATTTAGTGAAGCACTTATAGTTGTGGTCCCTAAATCCGGTAAAGACCCTGATGACCAGTACAGTTCATATCGGCCAATCTCCCTTATAAACACTGATACAAATATTAACATTAGGAGATTGTATACTAACATTGAAACGCAAAATGCCAATGTGGGGACAAGAGCAATAGCCTCCCTAGACTCAGCTAAGGCCTTCGACTCAATAGAATGGCCCTACCTATGGGAGACCCTTCGCAGGTTTAACCTGGGTGACCAATTCATTAAATGGATACAGATGCTTTATTATAGACCAACTACACGGGTCAGGGTTAACGGCATGATATCAGATCCATTCCTACTGGAAAGAGGTACGCGACAGGGATGCCCGTTATCCCCATTTCTCTTTGCCTTAGCCATAGAACCTCTAGCCATACGTGAATCGGAACAAATTGTAGGTCTCAAAATTGGCCCACTTACTGAAAAGATCTCCCTGTACGCAGACGATCTTTCGATCTACTTGGCAGACACCCAGAACTCGCTAGCATCACTGCTCAAAGTAGTGGAGCAATTCAGAGGTTTCTCTGGCCTCAAAATAAACTGGGATAAATCCATTCTCTTCCCAATTGACAATCAGGACCCCCCTAATGATCTCCCCCCCCAATGCTCCCCTTAAGTGGGTCCAGAAATTTAAATACCTTGGCCTCCACATACAAACAAATCTATCAAACTACATACAAGAGAACCTTGATCCCATAATTTCAAAACTTGAATCTGATCTACTGGGTTGGGCTAATCTCCCCCTATCTTTGTGGGGGAGAATAAACCTGATCAAGATGATCTATCTACCGAAATTTCTATGCCAACTCAATAATGCCCCCGTATACATTCCCAAATAAGTATTTAAAAAAAATCAACCAATTGATACTTCCCTTTATATGGAACCGTAAGGTACCGAGAATTGCCTGGGAGAAATTGACAGCGGAGAGGGAGGATGGTGGACTCGCCTTACCCAACTTCCAGTTGTATTACATAGCGGCCCAAGTGTATTACCTGCACTGGTGGTATCATCCGGACCCATATAACCCAAATATGGCGCTACATGCAAATATAATAGGGTCACTGGAAGGACTTAAAAATCTTCCCCATCGGAAAATCTCAGATGCAGGCAGTCTGCCATCCACCATCTCCACTCCTCAAAGAGCCTGGACCCAAGTGTTGAATATATTTAAGAAAGGACCTATTCGGCTGAATCCACTACTACCATTATGGGGCAACTCCAACCTACTTCACTTCCGTAACCTAGAGGACTTCCTATTCTGGCTAAGGCAGGGCATTAAATACCTGGGCGATCTTCTGCAAAACAGTACTTTCCCTTCACATACTGAACTACAAGCCAAATGCATCTCTCAGACCCTCCCACTTTTTCGATATTTCCAAATTTGACACACTTTTAAGGCCCAGTTTGGTACATTTTCTCCTGTCCTTGCCACAATGACAATTGAAGAAACCCTCATAGCTGAACAACCAGTTAAGTTGTTGTCCAGGCAATACAAAAACCTGCTAGCCAGTGTCCCCCCTCCTTTCCACACAGCTCAGGTACGGTGGAAGACTAACATTCCAGAGCTGTCCCAGGATGACTGAGACGAGGAAACAGAAACTATGTATAAAAGCTTAATAGCAATAAGGGATAGGCTGATTCAATACAAGGTATTCCATCAACTCTATATCACCCCGCTTAAACTAAAGGCAATGGGTAAGACGGACACTGACTCCTGCCCCAGATGTGGAACTCCAGTAGCCAATTTTCTACACATGATCTGGTCTTGCCCAGTGATAAATACTTACCGGTCGCAAGTAATGGCCTCGTTAGCGAACACACTCGAATTCCCCCACATACTCTCCCCCATTGTGTGTCTCCTGGGTGTAGTGGAACACCTTGTACCCACTGTCTGTGCGAGATTTAGGTTTAGAGCATTATTATTCTATGCTAAAAAATGTGTGATTATGCACTGGATGGGACCTACCCCTCCCACAAAGGACTCCTGGATTAACCTTGTTGATTCAACTATACCCAAAATAAAGCTTACCCATGAAGCGAGAGTCACCGCAGATAAATTTCAAAAGATATGGAGTCCTTGGTGGGAAATGGGACCGGGCGTGCAACCGAGAAATTATCATGCAACGGGATAATATATATGCTTACACTATACTTGTAATGTCTTCTGATGCTAATTTACCCTCAATCTATGCTGTACCAATTGAAAGAAAATAATTATGGACCAGTGACACATGTCTTAACTATACACATGCTTATGGATATATTACTTTTATTTTTTATTTTTTGTAATGTTTATTAAAAGCAAATAAAACATAACCAAGGCCCCTTCGTCAGGCAAAATACAAATGAAAGCTAGAAAGGCACAGCATATATACTGTTAGATCAGGGAAAGGTATTCATGGGCAATAAATTAGGAAGTTACAGATAGATAGAGATCAATTGTAGAGATAATACAACGAATTAGGGTGGGTTGTAAATAGTCCAGGAGTCTGGATTCAGTCATGTCACATAGTGACGCCATACAATTTAATTCATAAATCTTCCTTTCCCCGTTAAGTTTTAAAGTTTCTTTTTAGAATTAAGACCTGTATGTCCTAAAGACTGGGATTTTGACTGCAGTAGTGTTGCCCCACTGGTGTATCACATGATTTGGTCTTTATTTTATGTCTGTGATGGTTTATCCTTGTGCACAATTTTTGTCCTATTTCACCAATGTATATGCCTCCTGTAGAGCACCTAGTACATGTAATCATTTATAACACATTGGATGAAGTACACGAATAGTGGTCCAGAATGGTGTATACTTTTTGTGTATTTGGAATAGAAACTTGATATTTGCACAGGATGTATTTGTAGGTTTCACTTCTACAATACTTTTTGTATTTGTTTGTTTTTTTATTTGTTATTTTTCTACTGGCTAACACGGTACCACAGTTTTTGTTTTGTGCTATGCTTGCATTTGAATTAATCCTTTTGATGAAGCCTGTATATAAATATTTAAACGATTAAACACTTCAAGATGTATATAATATAACCCATAGGTATTTAAGGGATATGACAAGTACTAGCCACACCTCCTCTGATGAAGCGTCCAATGACGCGAAACGCGTCAGGAGGGAGTGGCTGAACATAAGGTAGGCAGACTGGGGGTGACACTGCATTGTGGTGTCTGATGTTGAAATGCCTTGTAAGGCTTATGTGAATTATAGTTTGTTGTTGTTAAATTGCACAAGTAAATGTTTTAAGTGAGATGCTGTGCATGTCTTTAATTTAGAAACAATCCCTCTAACTGATTATTTATTTTCAGGTTTTGGTATAAAGCACTATTAATGTAAAGTTTACATAAGAATACTTATTATTAGTAAAACACAGATTCTCTTTCTGTGTTTAGAAAAAAGACAATTTCATAGGATGGTGTACAGAAGTAAATACTAGGGATGCAAATCTTTAAATGTTGCATTTGGTTAAATATGGAGAATACCATCAATGATTCAGACGAGTACAGAACCAAATCTGAACCTCCAAGCTGTATAATGCAATTTGGCCACAATCATCAAAACTTAATCATCTGTGAATAACAATTTGATGTGCTTCATTTATACCATGCTGAACAACTAGAAGACATAATGAGATTGTAGCTAAACAATAAAGATTTGACATTCTAAATCTTGCAAAAATGTTTTCATAAATAATAATTAAATAATATTATGCAACACAACAATTTTTTTTAAAGTAATGAATTTGTAGCACAACTTAAAATAAACCTACTTCTAACTCTTGAACAGAGGTCATACTCATGGTCAGAAGGATGAAGTCTCTCTGATAGCACACAAGCAACTTTTGGCGCTCACTGTCCTTCCAGCTGGAAATGTACTCTCCTAATGGACCTTTATCAAAGATACTCACAAATTTCATTTCAACAGCTGGAGAAGAAAAAAACATGAGTTAGTTATAACATTAGATAGCAGATAATATTTAGGTAACAGTTTGGTTTATTTATTTACAAAAGCATTAAGCAAATTTACTTGTCAGGTGGCATTATTACATTATAAAGTTCAAGGGGAGATGGTTTTGCAAAATGTTTTAAATGTTGAGATTCCAACATGATTTTTTATTTAATAATATGTTTTAAATAACATTACTGCTATTGGTGCTAACAAACTGCACTAAAAAAACTTGCTCAGGGTCATTTCAGGACAGCATAAATAGCAGGATAACATTATAGCATCCCTTAATAATAAAGCAGTTTTACAGCAAGTGAATTATAAAAAAAAATTCACATGAATGTGTATTTCCAGCCAAGAAACTTGGTGCCAGTCTCTAGAATTTAAAATCTGCTGCACAGTTTTAACTAGATGTCTTATAGCTGCTTCAGTACAGACTTGGGACAGAAGACTTGTCCTTATGCTGAAACCTTGCCCATGATTCAGACAAACCCCACCCAGTCCCCTGCTAGTGACTTGCACTTTAATATATCTTTGGGCCTCCATTATTAAGGGGCCCGTTGATTACAGTACCCCCCGCAACTCCCCAATGCCAGCACTAGTGGCCAGGATGTAACTGATTCAGCATAACTGAGTAAGGCTGGGGTATGGGCAAAACCTCCTAGAAACCATCTTTAGGAGCTTGATGTCTCTGCGGTTTTTACAATGGTTATACTTGATGAACTTTTTAATTAACTAACTACAGGTATTTAAAATGCATTCTGCGTTCTGTAAATCTTACCTTCCATGCCACATGTGTATTGAGCCTGTGCCCATATGTTTTCTAAATAATCTTTTATTTTCCAGCTGAAAGGTACATAATTTCCCTTACAAAGAGAAATGTTCATATAGTTTTTCATAACTGTTATGTTGTCATTTTGAGAACTGCAAAAAAAATCAGGAGGAATTTGTATACAGTAATATACCTGATAATCATTTGATTTACATTCTTAATAAATGCTCATTTCATGCTCACCTGGACCATCTAAACTGGTCCAGGTGAGTAATGCTTTTTTCTTCCATGTCTCTTTAACATTTAGCATGAAACTTGAAAGAATATATTTTCTATTAATATTGTATTTATTTTTGTTCTATTAATGTTTTGTTGTATTGTACAGTGCTTGGTATGCAAATGCATCTTTATAAATAAAATAAACATTTATACATATATATCTATAACATGCCAGTGCCATGAATATCCTGTAGACCAGATCTAACTGTGATTCATATTGTCATCAGTTATAATCAGTGCTTGCTGATGAAATTTGTGCCACATGACTTGATGAAACCTGTGCATTATAAGAAATCAAAAAAAAAAAAACAGGTTTTTTTTTTTTTTTTTTTTACTTATAAAACACGGGCTTTGGCCCCCTAAGATATCACCAACACCCCTATATTACTTATTTATTTATTTAATTATTTAATTAGTTGTATGTATGTATATATGTATATATATATATATATATATATGGTCATGGAACTCCTCTGTATCTTCTAATATCCTTATATTTTACATTAGGGGTACATTATTGCTTAAAAATTGTGGTAAAGTAACTGGGAAAGCTGTATAGGGAAGGTTTATCATCAGAGATGAGATACAGCATATATCCAAAATAATAGGGGCTCTGTTCACTAAGACAGGAAAAGCCAGGACAGGTGTTGGGATTTGACCATCAATAAGTAGCACTGCACTTTGCAGGCCACTCAGAAAAGCTTTACTTGAAAGGAAAATTTTTCATATAAAGCTTTTTTTAGTGTGGACTGCGGTACTGACTATTAATTAATCTCCATCCCCAGAACCATTCTGACAATGCCTTAAAGGTTTCTGTCAGAATGGTTCTGGGCCATGAAAATCAACTAGATTTTTCTCTTGGCTTAGGTGGGCTATTTACTTTGTGTGATTACTTTGTGAGATTTCTGAAAAAAAGCTGTATGAGAGGGTTATTTTAATGCATTGGAAGCTGTATGTACTGGACACTTCATTTCTGTATGCTGTTTTTTTTTTTTTGTTTGCTGAACCTACATTTTCTCATAATATAAGTCAGCATAACTGTATTGAATTTTAAAATGTTGGTCTAAATTAATTTGTGTGTACTCACATTGCGCCGAGGCTAATGTCCCAGCAAATCTGAACCTATATATCTGCTTAGATACAAGTGAGTGCATTTTAAAAAAGCTCATAGTATAGATCACTAAATGACTTACGGTCCTTTAATATATGGTAAGCAAGAGTAAATGTTTTACTTGAAATAAATGGGCACAGATCTTCACTAAACCCCCAAGGTTTAGTGCATTTATTATGACTGAAAACATACCTGTGATTTTGATTACAGGAAATATTCAGAAGCTTCTGATTACTGAAAATAAACATCCACAGTAATCTCATAAAGTCATCCACATCTGGATCCACTAGAATTTCCAGGTTGGCATCCAAATCAACAACAGACAAAATCTGAGCCAAAAATGGTGTCACAGCTCTTTGGATACGTTTCCACAATGTCTGCCTAAATACAAAATTAGAACACAAACATCTTTTGTAGACCTAGAGTAAGAATCCTAAATCAGATAGAAGCAGTGTCGGACTGGGCCCCCACATCATCCCCATGCC
Organism: Xenopus laevis; assembly: GCF_017654675.1. Taxonomy (NCBI): domain Eukaryota; kingdom Metazoa; phylum Chordata; class Amphibia; order Anura; family Pipidae; genus Xenopus; species Xenopus laevis. Next base: position 28,285,918 of record NC_054387.1, read on the forward strand.
CCCCTGGTATGTTAGACATCCAGTCACTCCAGCATTTATACATTACATTTTTGGCTATCTAACTATATTAGAAACATTTTTTATTTTGCACAGCCTATCTATTTACACAGTTTTTATTTTTACACTGAATTGTTCCATTAATGTTTACATGATTTTCTAGTAGACTTAATGTACAGATTTCCAAATTACAGAAAGATCCCTTAATCGGAAAACCCCAGTTCTTGATAACAGGTCCCCCATACCTGTACCTCAAATACAGGTACATATTTTCATTTAGCTTCAAGGTTAAAGGTCATACATGGAGACTAATTAAATCATAAACATTACCAATGTATTTTAATATAGAGGATAACTGCTTAGAATTCCTCTGTTTTTGGACATGCTACAAAATTAAACTAAAATGTAATCGTAAAGCATTAGTAAATGACTTGTACAAGATTAGTAGACATGGCATTAAATTACACTATTCCCATGTCTTCCAAATCCCCCTGGTATACAGACACAGATTCGCAAACTATGGGTTCTGGCCAGAGGGGCCGCTGTAAGATTACAGTCACAATTTATTGGGCTGATGGGGATTTTTGGACCTCCTTGCACTTAAAATGACAGGGACTGTTTTTAAGTCCAGTCCATCCCTGATGGAATATTAAATATTGTAATTCAGTAGAACCCCCATTTTATGTTTTTCAGGGGACCGAGAATAAAATACTGTAAAATGTAGGACAAGTTAAAATTGTGGTAAGTAAATTGAGGTTTCACTGTACATCGTCTTATATCTTTTACTAACTCAGTGCTAAAAAAAATGTTACATTACCTAAAAGTGCCTGCTTCTTGCAGCGCATCTGGATTAGAGGCCTCTCTTACAACCCATTCTGCTGAAAAGCTGATTGCATTCCCTTCCTGGTTTTCCAGCATACCCTGAAGACGAACCTTTAGTATTTTCAGGAAGGAGGCTGTGGGAAGAAATTAGGTTACAAACCCATTAAAAATTACTAGAACATCCTTTTACATATAGATCTACAGCAGAACCACATTACATGCCTTTCAGCTGGTCTTCTGTGCTCAACATAGTTATAAGAATTTCAATCCTCCTTGTACTGCGGCTAACAATGCTATCATCATCCTTAAGCATTCCAATAGCACTCTGCAAACAGCTCCTGATTAGCATGGTGGTGTCTAGTATCTACACATATAAAATGAGAGGATAATGAGATTTAACTTAAAAGGGTATCATTATTTGGAGTGTATAAACATTTTCTAAAAAAAAATAGTAAAGTTCCTACTTCTTGACAGGCCAATATCTTTGTAGCTCTCATTTCTGCTTCTGTCTTATTCCAGTTTCTTTCCCTCTCAGTTTCCATCGCTGCGTCTGCATTGTTTTCCTCAATATCCATTGCACAGGGAGCTTCATTATCATCTTGAAACATTTCCACATCCATCTCTCTTCCAGTATCTTGAAGGTTTTCCTTTCTACTGCTCTCCACAGGCTCTCTAAGAGTCACCTCCATCATCTCTGGACTTGGCACTTTAAAACGGGAATGCAGAACAATGCGTTATTGCAATAAAATTCAGGTTACAAAGTTAGCACTATTATATTGCAATTTCGGCAACATTTGATTGCAATATAACCCATCATTTTAATTAATTAGCTGGAAAAGTTCAACAGCATCTCTCTCCAGTAAAATGAATAGCACTCTTTCAGCAAAACCCTGCATAGAAATCCATTTTCAACAGAGCAAAGAGGTATTTTTATATGTAATTTTTGAAATTTGAAAGGGGCTAGACATGTTCTTAGTTTCCCAGGTGCCTTCGGTAATGTAACTTGTGCTCTGATAAACTTTAGTCACTCTTTATTGCTGCACTGCAAGTTGTAGTGATATCATCCTCCTTCCTTTCAAACCCAGCAGCCTTTCAACAGAATAATGCAATGAAAGATAACAGCTCCCTGACACCCGCATAGCTAAAAATGCAAGTGTAGTGTTAGATATGAGAATAGTACTCAATAATTAAACTCCCAAGCCCAACTCCTCCAGTTACATTCAGTAGGAGAACAATAACTTGTCTGAAAGCAGCTTCATTGTGAAGTGCTGTTTTTTTCTGAAATCACAGGATCAGGCACAATGACCTGAGATGGCTGCTTACATACCATATTACAACTAAAAAAATGACATTTGGTTCAAGAATAAAATTTTATTAAAATTATTATAAAAATGGTAGAATTTACAATTAGTGGTAGGCTAATCTGTCCTGTTTCGCTTTACTGAGAAATTCGCAAAAGCCGAACAAACTCACGAAACCACAAAAATTTGCAAAACGTCTTGAAGTCAATGGGCGTCAAAATTATTTTGGTGTGCAGCAATTTTTATATGCGCGACTCTTTTGTCCAAATGCAATAAAGTCAATGGGCGTCTGAATAATTTTGACGTGTGACAATTTTTTTGGCACAAATTTTCTCTGCAGTTGCGAAAATATTTCGGAAAATCCGGAAATTTGCCGCAAATCCATGCCTGGCGAATAAATTCGCCTATTACTATTTACAATATACAGTGTATTTTTGCAATAAAAACTACACTATAACAATCATGACAGAATCCCTTTAGGGCTACATTTCAACATTAAATAAGTCCAAAAGGATTGCTATATGACTGAAATGGAATTATGAATCTTATTTTCCATCAAGTACAAAGTTCTGTTTTTTATTACAGAAAAAAAATCTAAAACAACTGATGTATGTGTTTAATATGAACTCTATGGGAGATGGCCTTTCTGTAATTTGGAACTTTCAGGATATTGGGTTTCCAAATAAGAGATTTCATCATACATGTACCAGTTTACCTTTGCTAGGGCTTCATTTACAAGGGCTATGGCATACGGTTTTGTTGCCCATACTAATTGCCTATTGACAAAACATCTAAAACTACCTTTGCATTAAGGCCAATCCGAACCAACACCGGTACAACATCAAAATCACATAACTGCATGAAACCACAATTTAGTGCAATTACGTGATTCATATGTGGATGGAAATTCAAACTGACAGATACTTACTGCAGTCTAATAATAGCAGTAATCATCGCCATTATCATAAACCATTACACTATTAGCTTTTATTCTGCAACAAGACAGAAATTCTGGGCTGCCTCAAACTCACCTTCACAAAATAGCTGGCTTATTGTTAGGCTCTGAAGTGCAGTTATATCAGAAACCATATAATTTGATTTCCTTAAATCATCTATGTGCACAGACTGCCACAGACCTGACAGAAAGAAATACATGGTAGTAAACAAGCAACATAAGAGACTAAGACATAAAACTTGAATTTTTGCAAAGTAAAACAGCAGCATTTTGATTACAGTTATTTCACATTCCTGTATTAGTTCATCTAATCTAATCAACAGGCCTGCACTATGAAAAATACAAGTGCAATTAAATTTAATTTCTAAACACCATTACTTAATTTAAGCTTACTAAAGTAAGCTTTACTAAAGTATCACCAAAACTTACAGTATACAGTTCATGACAATAGGTATCAATATTACAGTGTAGCTATAGGCACCAAGTGCATTAACAATCTAGTTAACAGGCCTGCACTATAAAAAATACAAGTGCAATGAAATTAAAATTGCAAAATATGTTTTGAAGTCTTCTAAATAATGTGATCAGCACAGATATTTCCAAATATTTTAAAATTTCTGCTTTTTACAATTTAGATTTTATGTATCTTGCATACAATCATACAATGAATATATGAATTCTCAAGCGCAAGCTACTGTTCAAGACACCTAAAAGAGTGTTTTAGTTCACCTAAAGCCTGACAGGCTTTTTATTTTTGCCAAACAGCCATTTACGGGGGAAAAAACTCTTTAATTTGATAAAAAAACTAAGCCAGAGCAATCAATTGAGTTAATGCCTTGCTTTACTGAAATAATTTTCCTTAACACAGATAGATAAATCTGCCCCAAAATGTTGGTTCACAACAAAATGCTGAACCATTAAAGTTTGCATTACTGTAAACTTTTTTACACTTATTAATTGTTTGGGAATATTTATATATATATATAATACCGTGGAAGAGACTTCCTACCTCCGCGGAATCCAGTATACGATGTTCCACCTTGCATTCTCTGAAGTTTTGTGATAAAATAGACAAACACAGATATTTCCCTAAGATTTATCTTGAACATTTCATTAACTAATGAATACCTAAAAACAGAAAACAAATTTTGCATAAATTTAAATAATACTGTAAAAAACACAAAACCAACACTTTTAATATAAATTTAGCATTTGCGACATCAAGCACATGATACTAAATCCTAAACGAACAGGAGGACGGCACTCTGGGTAAAAGAAGGTTTTTATTGCAAGGATCTGCAGAGATACATGGCCTTACGCGTTTCGGGAGTACACTCCCTTAATCATAGGCTCATGGAGTGTACTCCCGAAACGCGTAAGGCCATGTATCTCTGCAGATCCTTGCAATAAAAACCTGCTTTTACCCGGAGTGACGTCCTCCTGTTCGTTTAGCATACATTGGCAGTGGGGACGCCGTGGACTGAGCACCAGGTATACCCAGAGGAGCAGCTAAAGGGTGGTGAGTTTGGAGCAGTCCTAATCGGTTTTGGTGACTAAATCCTAAATGACTAAGGCACTTGGAGGCTTGCACTTCCAATACCTTTCCAAAGAAAGGAGAAGTGCTTAAATGGTAGCTTTCTTGCAGTTTACTTTACACAATAAATGAAAGCACCACTAGGAGCCTATGGATCAGGGTTCAGGAATTATTGCCTGAATATCTAGAACATTTTTGAGGCAATACTAATAGTGCTTTTCATCCACAAAACGTGACCCACAATGAGTGCTGGATCTTTCTGAAAGCACATGACTCAAAATGTAGTATAATCATAATAAATATAGAAACATAATGTTTACCACTAACAAATATTTTTAAAAGTATAAATTTGGTGAAAGATAGCCATAACTTACTTGGCAGAGGCAACCAAGTGAGCCTGAGAACTATTTTCAAAATCAGTCTGTATGATAAGTATGTGTTTCCCAGCTGTACATTCTAGAGAACTCCTGGTAAAAAAAAAAGACAATTATATGACAGGATAAAGTTTTTTTGTATTAGAGGTCAAAAAACTGCTTTTCTAATTTTATTAAAAATTTATATGGAAACGTAAGATTAAGTTAAAAAAATGAACTGAACTAAGCCTCAAACATTTTTTTTCCTCCTTTGTATTTGCTTAATGGAAAGAAAATTTAAGAAAAAATAACAATTGTATTTATATGGCATGGCTGTTCCTCCTTTGTATTTGCTTAATGGAAAGAAAATGAAAGAAAAAAATAATAGTTGTACAGTACGTTTTAGGTTTTTCAGGGGACCAGAAAAAAATGGTATAAAATCCTGGAAAATGTGAAATCAGGCAAATGTATTATGCATAGGGATGGGCGAATTTTTATGCCTTGTTTCGCCACGAAAATGACGCCCATCCCGCATCAAAAATAAAAGTCGCGCAACAAAAACATTTTGACGCCCATAGACTTTAATGGGCGTCGGCGACTTTTCGCAGGCGGTGAATTTTTGCCGAAGCGAAACGGGTCAAATTCGCCCAACCCTAATTATGCATACTATATAGGTGGGACCACAAAACAACAATGTAAAATGAGCGAAAACTTAAAATCAGGGGATGTAAAATGGGGGTTCTATTGTATTTATATTGTATGGCTGTTCTTTGTTTTTTTGTTCTTTTGCAGGTATTTATACAGACAGCCTCAGGCAAAAAAAAAACTAAAAAAATTTACTCAGGCAAAATATGTTGGGATAATTTACTAAAACAGCCATATATGCAAGAGCACCACAAAAAGATTGTAGTGCTTTTCACAAATAAACCAAATGTACTGGCAAGGTGGGAGTGAGGGCGGTGAATAGTCAACTGCAGCTTACTTATCAGGAGACTGTTTGAACACAACTTAACTCCAGCACTGAGAACATGGCAACATGAAATCATTCTCAGTCACTATTTCACACAGTAATTGCCACAAGTATGGAGCCTCCAGCAGAAACTGAGAGCACAGGGCAGCAGATTTTAAACACCTGCAGAAAACTTCAAAATCCACTTTTTTACTTTCTGCTACCAAGGCTATCAAGGGCCAGCATACAAAAATCACAAGAGGTGGGGTTCTTTCAGTGCTTGCCAAAGGGATGTAGTGTAGCTGATGAGCAGCTACTGGTCTCTGTCTCCTTCTCACGGCTGTTTGACTTGGCTGCAGTGACAGTGACATGGGAGGAAGCAGGAGAACAGAGTGCTGTGAAATGAGTGGCACACCAGCAAAAGCCATGGTATCTGCAAACTTGCAATTTGGTGGAAAAAAAGTGGTGGGACAGCATTCAACACCAATTCAAGCACTGGCAGTTTCCATTCTACTTTGTTTATGATTGACAATGACTAGACATATTTTATCCTTTTATATTTTTCAACCATGCAAAAAATTATCAGTAAATTAGTAAAGGCAAAATAAACCTAAGAGCGAATTATGTGTCTTTTTCATAGTAACAGGGCCACAATGCACTTAATTGGCTTCCAATACTGTGTTGCTGACAGTGTGCCTCCTCAGATAAACTTTTTCTGACAAGTGTTTGAATAAGTAGTTGCTGCATTTTATAGTAAATTATCCTTATTGTGTCTGAGTAATTTAGAGACTCACTGTATCTATTTAAAGGGGTTGTTTACCTTTAAATATTCTGAGACAACTCTCTCCTTTGCAATTTCAGCAATCTGGCCAAATTCCCTATCAACCATGCATGGTTTGAATGAGAGACTGGAATATGAATAGGAAGGTATTATAGTTTGGTAACAAAAAACCCTCACCTGATCTGTTTAAGGAAAGAATTTTCCGTGTCAAATTGCTGTAAAGATAAAATTTCAATGCTTTTGATCTGCTTATTGAATTCCAATTCCAGTATCTTTCTATCGGCAGATGTAAGAAGACGTGAAAATGTGGTGATCTTTTCACACAAAGAAAAAAAGTCATGTTACATACAGTAGCTACACATAAACAAAAATAAGTGTTTACAGAACACATTTTACAGAGATGTGTAGATCTCTAAGTATTTGAAATACGAAAGAATGAACATGTAAAAAATGTATTAGGTTTCGCTATAACTAATACAAAAATGTCCAGAGGACACTACAGAGGACACAAATATTGTCACTGTATGTCTGTGGGTGATTTAGTGTTATCCTGCTTCGATGCAGGCTTCCTCTGGGTTGTTGAAGCGGGCAATATCTTGGGGAACTAGAAGTCACAAATATGAGCGAAAACAACAGTTTTCAGGGTTCTTTCTGGGGTAGAGATTAAAATTCGCTTAAAATTCGGTTTTCTCTTGTATCAATATAAATATACACAAATCCGCTTACCTCAGTGAACACTACTGGCTGATCAGATCTTGAGTTGGCGTGGTCAAAGAGAAATTCCAATAGAGAACTATGCTTCTGAATTTTGAAATACTCATCAGTCAAATCTTTATTCCCTAGACGAATAACAGCATCTGGAGTAGTACAGTTCAACAATGTAGATTTTGCAGCCTTCTTAACCTCAGTTATATTTTCAGTATAAGGAGAGTTCTGTTTCAGGTTTTCTGTCACTTGCAAAATGACTGAGGCACAAGCATCTGAATGGTAACCAATGAAAACATCAGAGTCACTGTAGTCCTGCTGTCCACCCATAAAATTCCCTGTTTTGGCAGTGATGAAATCCTTTACCCAAACTTTTAGTTCTTCAACAATGGCTTTTTGCTCTTTAGTCAAGACTGTATAAATGTCCAGGTAATGCTTTTCAAGTCTATTGATGAGTGGAATAGCGAAGTCTTTGTATACAACTTCTTTTTCTTCAATGACTATTAATCGGAAATTTTGGTGCACTCTGCATTTTACACGATGAGTCCCAAGCCCTAAGTCAACATACTTTTGTCCTGCTAAATAGACATAGTATTGGTTCAAAGCATCATAAAGGCTTTCATACAAATTTTGCAGATTAAGAAGAATTACCATCTGTCCTGTTTCCATGCAAATTTTAACACGGTTTATATTTCTGCAGATTTGAGTATATTCTTGATCTTTTGGAAAACCAGATCCAAAGATCACTTCAGGTTGTTTGGTTTCTGTACAAAATTTCTGCTGAAGGATCTGCAAAGCAGCATAATTTCTTGTCAATACAAGAAGGTAGCGGCATTCAGTATCATCATTATCACTTCTAATATTCTCCATCACCAAGTCAATTGTATTAATTTCCTTAATATATTTCATGTCCTCTTCTGGAATAAACACAGACAGAGCATCAACTTCATCTTTGCCACTAAAATTCCTCAATACAGCCCTAGCAACTTCTTGAGCATTCGGTTCATTCTCAGAACGCTTGGTAAAGGAAAACACCATTTTTATGAGACTATAGAAATCTCTTAACCCAAAGAATTCCTTTTTTTGTTTCTTTTGAGTTTCACAGAGTTTTTGATATGCCTCTGCAAAGCCAGGAAGGTAGGCTTCAACTTTTCCAAGGATCAATTTATCTGATGAGCAGATTCCTGTAGCACTCTCAATAAGTTCATCTCTGTGTGGATCTCCCCGAGACACAAAAATGCCTCTATTCATTTTGGCAGGATCAAGAGCCCAGTTAGAGATTCCTATAAAGCCAACCTTTTTGTGTGGTTTGGGGTCATCATCAATGCATCCATCTTCCAGCAAAGGATGCAGTGTCTTTAAAGGCATTTTGGGAGAGTCCTCTGCCAGACCTATTTCATCTAACACCACTACAGAAACATATTCCTTTAAATTTTTAGCTTCTTGGAATCGGGCACAGTGTTTGAAGGTGCCTATAATACCTTCGGGAGTTGAATGTGGGCTGCACTGAAATGATACAAGATGAATCTGTTTAAGATCCTTGTACAGATCGTTGTGAGCTGCTTGGCCTTGCATGGCATCTGCAACTATTGTCTTTGAAAGAGATTTTGAACTTCCTGGTTTTCCAACAAGAAATAAAGGGATTTTAAGCTCAATGCAGATTACCATCATAAACAGATTTTCCTTCAAAGCAAGGTTTCTAGCTATGGTTTCCCTCAAATCTACACCAGATAAAAATAGATCCTGAACTCTGCTTATTTCCTCCAGAATCTCACTATGATTTCTATATGGTTCTGGAAAGAATTTACAAATAGCTTTCCGGTAGGATTTTTTTGTTTCCAGAGAAGCATGATAGCATACCCCAACAGCAAGCACTAGGGACCAAGCAACAACATTAGATGTAATGTAAAACTTTCTCTCTTTTTCCACCATTTGTTTGAGATGTTTTACCAACTGTGCACTATGATTATAAAACCATTTAAAGACCTCTATGCAACGTTCTACATCTCTCAGACTAACAAAACTGCATTCATCTTTCATTTTTCTCATGTAAGATTGAGATGCCGATAGAACATCAGTTAATAATTGGATGTCATTACTAGAAATTTGAATTTCTTTTGCCAAACGTAGAACAATCTGTTGAATATATTTCCTTTCAGTTTCATTATTCAGTTGTCCAAAATCCCATACTAGTGGCATCATGCTTGGTGGCAAAGCATGCACACGATAGACAAGTTGTCTAAGGGGAATAGACCCAAGTCTTTCTTTAGTCTCCTCTGCTCTGATTCTGTATCCCAAGCCAGCAGATTCTAATCTTTTAATCATATCATCACTGTGCTTTCGATAAGGATTACAGGCAGCAATAATCCTTAGACCGGAGTTTTTCTTCAAAGGCTTTCCTTCTACAGTATGGTCACATAACGCTTCTTTAATGCTACTGATGGCATCTGTTGTGTTTGCCTCATCAAAAAATAGCACTGTATCACAGGAGAATTCTGTATGCTGTTTGTTAAAAAGGGCAATTTCCTGTGCTTCTAGAATTTTATTATAAATCATATTAGCACTGGTACCACCATGGACTTTCACAAGTTTCATGTTCTCTGTTTCAGCAAATCCTTTGCATAAACTGCACAAGAACTTTATCAGTCTGGTTTTTCCACATCCAGTTTCTCCCATTATTATAACAGGAATTCCACAACGAAATCTCATTTTAATAGCCAAAATCTTTAAAATATTGTCTATTGTAAGCTCATATGTATCATCCGGATCAAAAGGCCATTGAATTCCTAGAACCATGCATAATCTATCTATTTTTTCATCTCTAGGTAACTTGTCAAAGTCAATATTAAATGGTACTCTTTGAAGTTGTAATCCTTGATAAAGTTGCTGAGTCATAACATTTTCCCGTATAACTCTGTTATTTCGGGGATCAATTGCATCTACACCTCCAGTATTGTTTATGCGCAGATGAAAACCAATAAATGTCATGGACACATGGTCATCATTAAAGAAAATATATGGATGTGGCTCAGATTCCCACCTTTTACGGATCAAGAAGGGAGCAAGTTCTTCTTCCTGAACCCCATCTAAATTCATTGTTAGCCTGCCTGGACTTTGATCTGCAATATGTAAAGAAGGTGTGGCAAAATCTTTTGCCATCAGTATCATAAAATTGACAACAAAATTTTTGAAGCCTTGCAATGTATCCCCAACTAACTCATGGTTACAAAATATTGAAGATTCACAATCCTTAAGCTGAAGATTTAAGAACCAAGCAAAGTTTCTCAGTTCTGACCAGGAAGGATCAATTATTCCACAATACATTAGGATTATCTGCAGACATCTTGCTGGATTTCCTTCCACAGATCCTTTTCTGTAAGTAAATGTGTCTAAATTTTGCCTCTGTTCAAAGCGAATCAAATATTGAAAGGGTCTTTGAAAATATTCACTCTGGAATTCTTGATAATCCATCCCTGGATCTCCACAGTCCTTGGTTAATGGATTTTCAGTCAGTTTGGCCAAGACTTCTTTTGGAGAAAGGCATAGAATCTTGGGGAAGCAGTCAATAAAATGTCCCTTAATTATATTGGGAATCTATGAAAAAGAGTATAATATTTACAATACAAACACAATTACAATTATGTAATACCCTATTTTTTAAATATATGTTTTTTTAAGGCTAAAGTCCTGCACTGCTGACGTTAGCAATTAGCAGTGAGTCTATATAACTTTTGTCTAGTGTGCTGTGTGGGCATTGCCCAGTGTTCCATGTGGTATTTTTAATGATATTTTTTAAAAGTTACATTTTAATGTTCTGAATTACATTATATAGCCTAACTTGGTTGTTCACCTGAACTGGTTTGATAGAGGTTGGGGGGGAGTGGGCAAGTACCCGTGTAGGGCCACGACTCCGCATACCTCAGTACTCTGTGGTTGTATTGTTTCAAGAAAGAACAAGTATACCATAATAAACAAATAAAATGAGGTGTCACACCATTCTATGGCCAAAATAACTTAATAATAATAAATAATATTTATAATTAACGAAACAATCTAAAACCTAGAAGATAAAGCATCATATATTATCATATGGAAACACTGTTTATATAAGTATATTATATCAACTAGCAGTTAGGCAGGTTATATATAGACGCTGCACTTTGATGGACGTGTGTCTTTTTTCAACCTAACTTACTATGTTATGATGTTATATTTTGCACAGTAAACACCAGTTACATGAAAGCTTGTATTCTATGTCATATGGCAGGCATGTCCAAAGTATGGCCCGGGGGCCAATTGCGGCCCGTTTTCAAATTTACACTGGCCCTCACCCTTCATCGTGAAATTAATAATAATGCGGCCCGCCAGCACAGTGCAATCAGGAATCACGTAGCCGTAGCAGTGATATTTGGGCACATTAGTGAAATGATCTGCCACTTGGTCCATACTGCTGCCTGTGTGCTGAAGGTGTTAGCAATAGACACGTACTGGCAGTACAGTGAACTAAAGAGAGTGGCGTGTGCCAGTACGTGTCTATTGGTAACACCTTCAGCACACAGTGGCAGATCATTTCACTAATGTGCCCAAATATTACTGCTACGGCTAAGTGATTCCTTGTTTAAATGGGTTAAATGATGTTAATGGTTCAAAGAATGTCAGGCTGAATGGTCGACCCCCACACATTTTCACCTCACCAAATCTGGCCCTCATTGCAAAAAGTTTGGACACCCCTGTCATATGGTATTAAAGTATTAAATAGAGATGCGCTGTATCTGGGCATTAGTTAAGGATTCAGCAGAACCCTTATAGTAATGTGACTTTAATTCAAAATTCCTCACAATTTTCTTTAATTTGAATATGCAAATTAAAGTTTAACTTTGCTTTGGTATTTGGCCAAGCCCTTTTATAATATACTGATTTAACTCAAGTTAAATATACTGATAGATGATGAAGTTATAAATATAGACAGATTAGAACATTCACAATCTGAAGCCTCAGTTACCCAAAACACTGTTCTTTGTTCATATGAAACTTTGAGAACATTTTGTTCATGGGAAGTTTATCACCAGGAATTACAAAGGCCTGCTTAACAAAATGTAATTTTATCACTACTGTAACTGCTTCTAGCAAAGATTTTGGCTTTTTTTTGGATTATGACTTATACCTTGATAAAGTTACTTACAGTTTTTGTATGCATTGGAAATATAACATTTGAGGATTCCAAGATTTCAACAATGTACAAGTGGCATTGCTTGCGTTTCCAAATTCTTCCTTCAGAATCGCTAAGATATTGAAGTACAAAAAGCTTAAAGAGAAATTCTGAAACTCCACTGTTGACCTAGGGCAAAATGATAATTTGTTATTTGTTGCAAATATACAGGGCTTACTTGAAAATGTGTAAAGGAAACTTCATGCACAATAGAGACCATTAGTTATCCTTTCAACCAAATTTTGAATTGCACTTATACTTACAGATGATGTGATGTCAATATGGAAAATAATCTGTTTGTTTTTGTATTCTCTGCTTAAAAAAGGAAGAAGCTTTTGTAATATTTTAGTTTCATCCACTTTTGGACTTATTATTCTGATTATTTTGAGAATTGGATTCTTGCTTGGGAACGTGGACATCAGCTTTTCGTATAATCTTTTGACATACAAGGATTTTCCTAGAAGAGATCAGATGCTTTAAAAAAGAATCTATTGAGCAATGACATATCAGTTGCACCAAGGATATACATATTCAAACTTACTGTAAAGAAGTAATTTATAGTATAAGTATTTGTATTTTATTACACTAAAGCTTTCTAGTACTTAAAACAAGCAAAAAGCACCATGGGGCACTACACTGATGAGACCCAATACAGACTGGAATCTGATCCACTTAGTATCTAGCAAGGCTATGAATTGTTATTATATTATAATGATACCAATGCATGTAAATTAATTAGTATAACAACAAAATCATATTTGATTTCTACTTACCGACTCCTGCTCGCTTAGAGGCCACTATACCAGCACTGATGCCATTTTTGAAAACACAAGCAGCTGAGTTTGTATCAGTTTTTACATTAAAATGATGTTCCAAATAGTGCTGGATATCTGGAAGGGGTTTGTGAGGTGTTATATGTACCTTGTATTGACTAAAGGCAGATGGAATATAACAGTGTTCTCTTTCACAATTACATAGGATTACAAGGTTGTAGTTGGGCCCACATTGCTTTTGCAACTGTTGAAACAGCTGTTCAGCCTTATATGCAATATCATAGCTAAGTTCGTCAGCATAGAGAAGGCTATAGATCTTCTTCCCATTGTAGCCTGTTGTTAAGCATCGCCTGAAAAATAATTCCACCTCTTCAAAAGTAGTTTGGACAGTACAGAGGAGGACTTCATCATACGAAGGTAATGGCTGGTTTAGAGTGTTCATGTATACAGCAACTGTAGACAATAGAATTTCAGATGGAGAACATAGTACCAAATTAGGACAACCTTGTTGAAGGCTGGAATGGAGGTTGCGGAAAATTGTTTTTTCAGCTGTATTTGCTAGTGCTGCCAAGCATTCCCCAAGTGTGTCAATATCCAGACATCCAGGAAACAAAGAATTCATATTTGTCATGAAAAACTCCCAAATCATCTCCAGCTTTTCTAACACATGTGTATAGTTTTGTACTTTGAATTCAAACATAATTTTCTCTTGACTCAAAGAATGTGATGAATTAAATTTCAGAGAATAGAAAGCAGTGATAAAGTCAGCTTTGGTACATTCAGGTCTGATAAATGACAACATCATAAGGGCCTCTTCACTGATCCCACTCGCTTGGCAATTCTGGCTCAGATATAAGAGCTGTTCAGCAGTGTAGTAATTCAGGTAATAGAATTGGGTACGCTTCTTATTAATGTAGTCCATCCACTGATCTAACAAATTCTCCATCATTTTACAAATATCTGGGAGCAGGTCAGCAAGATTACCTTGTCCTTCAAACTCTCCAAGTGTTTCCACATTGAATTTCATTTTTAAACTATATTTTTCATTGTCTGAGCAATAAATTGAGGCTTCCCACTTTCTGAATAGTATATTTCCAGCCAAATAGAGATCAATAAAAGAAGTGACAAGTCTCTGTACATTGGAAAATATCTGTGTAGATGGAAAAATATAAACAGAAACATTACTGCCTAACAGTATCTTGCTGAACAAGCTATATGCTCTAGTTTCACGTACTAAAAGTAAAAGTTAATTGTCCTATTAAATTTACCTATTAAAAAAAATTATGAATGCACTACCAAATTAAAAATAATTCTTTGCACAAAGCCATTTGGTCTCCCTCTAGACTCTACATAATTCTAGATTTGAATACAAGTCAATTGTGCTCACCTCAGAAAACTTTTCAACTTCATCACTCCCCTGATCTGCTTTTCCAGACATTAGCATAAGTTTATTCAGCAGTTCTTTTAGCTCCTCCAGAGAATAGCAATGCACCTCATTTCTTTCATCGTCTCCTTCAGGGAGTTCCAAATGGACAACAGTGTCTGGTGTAACCTGTTGGAAACTTACATTATTTCTGCACAGCAATGCATACTGCCAATCACTACATATTCATACAATGTAAATGGGACAACTAGAAATAGTTGTCAAATGGAGTTATGTAAACAACATCAATCAGGCTGTTAACCTCTTCAAATGGTTCAAGGGACTTCTGCCATTGACATCTACATGAACTTGACAGGTTTTAGGTGGTGTATTTTCAGATTCAAGCTATTTCTAGTTTTTTTTTTTAACCTGAAAATTTGAGTTTTGACCAAAAAAGGCAACTCGAAAACTCATATTCTTTGCTGCCCTCACTGTTGCCATAACATACCATTAAACCAGGATACCAATCAAATATTATAGTATTCAACCCTGCTGCTAATTGTGCCGTTTTTATGTCTTTTAAGTTTTAATAATTAGCAAAGCACCTTAAAGGAAAACTAAACCCTAAAAATTAATATGGCTAAAAATGCCATATTTTATATACTGAACTTATTGCACCAGCCTAAAGTTTCAGCTTCTCAACAGCAGCAATTATCCAGGACTTCAGACTTGTCACAGGGGGTCACCATCTTGGAAATGCTCAGTGTGATTTGTGCAGCTGCTTAGAAGCTAAGCTTTAGGGGTTGTCGCAAATTATCAAGCAGAAAATGAGGTTGGCCTATTATAAAAGCTGATGCTACAGGGCTGATTATTAAATTCTGATGCTAGTTGCACTGGTTTCTGTGCTGCCATGTAGTAGTTATCTGTATTAATTACTAATCAGCCTTATGATGTGACATTTATATTCTATGTGTACTGTATATTTTGAGTTGGTCACTAAGCTCAGTAACTGACAGCAGAACATGTGCAGTGAATTAGCAGAAAAGAAGATGGAGAGCTACTGGGGCATCTTTTGGGGGCACAGACCTTTCCTGCTAAAGGGCTGTGGTTGCCTTGGACTGGTACAGAAACCCAAATCATAATGTACAACATCTCTATCCTACTTTTTTTTATTTAAAGGGGGAAATACATTCTAAAATAGAATAAGGCTAGAAATGCTGTATTTTGCATACTAAACATAAACTTACTGCACCACAAACCTAATCAAACAATTGATTTATGTTTTCAAAGTTGGCCACAGGGGGTCACCATCTTTTAACTTTGTTAAACATCTTTGCAAGACCAAGACTGTGTACATGCTCAGTGTGGTCTCGGCTGCTTAGGGATCATCATAACATATCAAAACAACACAAGTCAAATAATATCTGCCAGAAGCCAATACAGCAAGACTTATAAATAATCAGAATAGGCAGACTGCACTGGGTCCTGTGTTTTCATGTAATCTAATGTGGATTTTATAGTTTTTGTATTGTTTAATACAAACTTTCTAATAGAATCCCAGTTTATCTGTTTAAATCTGGCTCCATGATCTTTGTCCCTGCAGCTGAAAACAGTAAAGGGGATGTAAAGGCAAAAATAAAATCCAGTACAAATCTCTACACAGTCACCGACTGCTCTACAGGGAAACAAACAAAGCTGCTTGAGTTCTACATAGCTGGAAAGGCGGGGGCTCTCCCTGTTGTTCATAAGTATGATTGTTTCCCTGCAGAGCAGTTAGGGACAGTCTGACAATTCCTATTCACTGCAGTAAATGAAGGGAGAATTTCACTGCATACAGTCAGGTTTATTATAAAAATGGTACACATTTTTAAATTTAAGTATATCGGAGAAAGGTTTCTTTTTCATTAAAGAAAGTAAAAATGGGATTTATTTTTTTGCCTTTACATGCTCTTTACGGTTTAGTTCTCCTTTAAAAAAGATGCTAAGGCAATTTCTAGGTAAACTCTATGGTTCAATGCAAAAGATCATATATACTAGAATCATAGATACTAGACTATCCCGCTTCCTTATTTTACCCCATATATCAGCATATATAAGCAGCTTGTTGCTTGGACATAGAGAAAAACCAAATAAAATCTGGAAAATATCAGTGGCTAAACCTGTTGCTGAGAAAAAATAGCAAATGTTAATAAAATTAATAAATGACAATGAAATAACACTAGAGGTAGATAAGAAACAGGTATGTTTAAAAACACTTAGAAATAAATATGTGTGTTATAAAAGTATTACCAGCTTATTTTCACTTGGTGCTTTGATTACATATATGCCTTTCTTGTTTATTGTAGTTGCCAATGACAAAGATGACAGTTCCACAGATCCGTGGCTTTCCTTCACAGTTTTTAGCCAGTCCATATGACGAGCTGAGTCCCTCTGAGAAAAATAAATAGATGTGTGTATTAAGTTTCCATTATTTAGGGAAGCTTAGTTTTTGCCTAAATACATGTGTGTGTTTTCTGCTTTGTTCCAAAAATTGGCATACTTAGTTCTCTCTGCTTTAGTCAGGGTGATTTTTAAATATATTAGGGCTCATTTACAACTGTAAGTGCAGTGGAAAACTTGCGCTGCTGTCCCAATTGAAGCAGTGGAACCCTGGAACTACCTCCACCTCCTGGACAGGCGATAGCTCCCAGATTCTCTCAGCACCCTGCAGCAACCACCAACGCAGAGGTAAATTGTATGCCGAACACTAGAGATGATGACAGACACTATTTGGTGCTTAGTGGGCAGTCACAGATGCATATGAGATAGATATGAATGTCTTAAACCGTACATAAACTAAATCTACATGTTAGTAATTTAGGATGAAAACAATTAAAACCAATTGCAAGTTGTTTCAGAATATCACAATTTACATAAAGTTAAAGGTCAACAAGCCCATTAAAAATACATTGTTTCTGAAACAGGTGGGAAATAGTTAAACCTTAAGGTGACCCTTCTATATTAACTATTGCCGGACCCGTATATAAAACGATATTTTGATTCATTGCTGTACTGGCGTGAAGGTCACAGTATAAGTAAGAAGATATTTTTTTACACAGGGTGCATGCAGGACCACAAAAGTCAGCTCAACACATATATTCCTGTTAATCTATCTTGGAAGCCTATGTTTTACTGTATTCCACTACACGTCTGTGTCCCATTCCTTTGCAGAGTTTTAAAGAGGCCATTGTTTTCCAGCAATATGCAGATGAAGTTGTGAATGTAGTACAGTGACAAAATTTTAATCCCACTTTAAGCCATACTCCATATACCATGCTGATTTAACACAACACAACATTTTTATATGGTTGGAATGGCAACATCAAAATTGAAGAAGCACTAGATGAACCTGCATTTCATGAAAGACAATGGGGTCCCACCATTTCATAACATTTTGTAATCCCCTGCATTTTATGACAGGCAAAGTATGTGGCCCACCAGAATACCAGGAAAAATCCTAGAGGGCCCCAGTCCTGCTTAGCACTCTCTATGTCCTACCTTTAATTCCCCACTTGCCACACTCCTACTCGATCTCTAGACTCAGCTACTTCAATAATCTAAGGAATGTGCTGGGTTCCCTGTACCTACCAAATCAGAATGCAACTCTCCATTGCAGTCAGGCAAAAGTACCAATCACATAGAAAATTATATATGGAGGGCACATCCAGTATCAGTAAACACAAAAAAATGAAGGTTTAAATGAATCAATGCACGCCAAGCACCAAGTATGGACAATAAGTATATATGTAAAAAGGTCCTTTAATAAGGTTACAAATCATACATTGTAAAATACACAGCAAAAAAAGTGCCCTTAGTGCAAATCAGATATAAAGTATTTGGGAGCCAGTTCAAGCTAAATGGGGTACAGAAGATAATACTGAGGAGCATAAAGCTGTAAGTGGTAAAAGTCTTCTGTCATCCCACTACAATCACTCTACTCCTGTGACCCTGCAAGAATCCAGAATTAACCCTTTCCCTGGAACAGATCAAATTGGAGCTATAAAAGAGATATAATTATGTAAATTATTCAAACACCCTATCACTGGAATGACATAATTAATGTGATGTATATGTTAACTTGTCCTTGTGGGTTGATTTTTGTTGGGAAAGGACAAAGAAGGTTAGGTATTGTTTTTCCCAAAATAGATTAACCATTAAGACACGTAATCTAAATTTACTTTACTTTTATTATACCTTTCAGGTCTAATAAGTCTGTATTTGAAAACTGCTCAACCCCCCCCCCCCCCCCTTTTGCAAGTTTCCAGCAAAGGAGTCTCCATTACAGTAGACTTGGATGCCGATGGCATGGTAACAGAGCCCATCCACTGAGGGAGGACTGGGTGTGCAGAGGTGGGTTTTTGATAGCACGCTCAGTCCTTCCTTGCAGACACTGTTCCATCCCACCCTACATCCAGGTTGAATTAGCATGCCCTGCTTGTTTTATCTCCCTAGGTGTTCCTATATAACTCCCTGCATCTATTATAAATTTTAAAGAGTAACAAATGTGACTTTTGCCCTGCAGTGTCCTGCATCTGATCATATACTGTTTTTCCCTTGCAAGTCCCTACACCTGATCCTATACTGCTTCAGAACAGCTACGTTACCCCTTGAAACTTCCTGTGTTTGATCATACACTATTTCCAAACAGCTTCATTTTCCCTTGCAATTCCCTGCATCTGTTCATATAAAACAGCTGCAGGTTACTTTTTTCTGCAGCTCCCTGCGCCTGTACATTAGATGATCCAATGCGGGGAATTGCAGTAAAAACAAATCCACAGCAGTTATTCTGGAATTGGATAACAATAATACTAATTGTATATTTATAATTTAATAATAGATGCTGTGAGTTGCATAGTGTGTAACAATGTATTATGGACTAAAGATTACGCCCATTTGGGCATGTACATTTGTAAGTGATCCATATCTGCTGTGGAAAATAAGAACATAGCATTGCAATATAAAGGTAAATATTACTGCTATATTTTTACAGCTTATATTAAACTTTCCCCTTCTACTGCTGAGTTTAGCATGTCAATCAGTACTATGACCACTTCCTGTGAGAGAATGAAGAGACCCCTCCACCCTGTATTTATTTTATTTCTAGATTCTGATTTAAAAGGTTGTTTCTGCAGCTCTGATCTAATGATGTTTTTAGGAGGTAAAAAAACTTTCAAAATGTTTTGTTTTCATAGTTACATAGTAGTTACATAATTAAATTGGGTTGAAAAAAGACAAAGTCCATCAAGCTCAACACCACCAAATGAAAACCCAGCATCCATACACACACCCCTCCCTACTTTTACATAAATTCTATATAACAATACCTATACTAACTATACTAACTATAGTACTATACTAACTATAGAACTTATTATCACAATAGCCTTTCGTCTGCATTAATAAATATTTTGAGGAACGATGAATAATATAACTGAGAATGAAAATGATAAAAAATTACTCCTTTAAACCAATTTTTGTAGCTGTAAATCTATAGGTGATATTAATATTGATCATCTCATTATCATTTATACTGGGTATATTGTATTTGGAGATGCTGTACAACAGATGCTGCCAAGTCTTGTTTCACTTAATCGTATGAGAACACCTGTCTGTTTGGGAAGTAATATATAATTTGAGTCCATGGTTACCCGTAACGTCTGTTCCATCATCAGCAAAGGATGTTTATTTAAAGGCAGGCACTCAAGGATAGCAGACGACTTAACATTACCGTCTGCCATAGAAAGGGTTGAGAAACTATACGAAACATGTTTATGGTGCACAAATAAGTAAACGTTGACTGTTTTTCTATATGAACCACAATCGGGCGTTATGACAATTAATAAATGCTCAACGTTTTACTTAATATTGCTTACTTTGTTGGTAAGACTTATTGCATGTTTCAGTGGAGTGACTACCCACAATTATGAGTTTTGCACACATATAGTCCACCATAGACTTCATAGTAGTGCACCACATGCTGGCTATATATATGATTGTGTATACATTTTTTTTCCAGGCAAATGTGTATGAAGTCGTGCTGGGCCAACTCACTAGGCTGGAGTGCACTCATCCACACCATTCCCCTGTGCTCGAATGTGTGCTCCCATGGTGAAGCATAGCAAGGGCGGAGGGTTGTCACATAGGAGCAAGCAGAGCCGCACAGGAGTGCAAAGAGGCCAGAAGATCCCCTTGGAGCTGCAAACTAGGAGGTAGGAGGTACGTGCCTGACACCCCCTGTACCATTGCACCCTTGGCCTTTTCTGCCTACCTAGCCTGATATGAAGAATAAGTTTTAGCAATATTGTCTTGTGGGCTTACCAGCTTTCTCGGAAGGTTTTGATCAGCATCTAGAGCCTTCCAGAGCTTCTGCAAGCACTTCATCAACTGATGAAATCCAAAGTTTGGCCTTAAGTCATACAGCAGGGACGAGTAACCGAGGACAGCATCATGGAAGCAAGCAACTCGATCCACATCCATATCATTCTCCCCAGCAGAAATGGAAGCCAATTCAACAAAGACTTTCAGTTCATTGATATCTAAATGATAATAATGTTTAAAGAAGACATATAGGATAAATTGGAAAAATAAAAACTAATTTTGTAGACAATAATGTATTCTATATGGTACTAGTTTTACGTGGGGCTGTAAATTAATATTGTCTTCAAAATTAGCCCATTTATTTGAGTTCACCATAGATGTTCTCTGGTGCCTGTTTCAAATGAAGGGTGGGTGTGTCCTAATGTTCCCAGCCTTTAGAAGCACAGTAGGAGGGGAACGGCCAATCATAGCCCTGCAGTCACACAAGCAAAGACAGGCTTCAGTTCCCTATCAGGTCACCCTAGCTGCTGATTTCTATCCTACAGTGCAGTGTACCGAGTGCCGCTGGCTCCCCTGCACAGCCAAACAATTCAGAAAGTGGATGGAATGGAATAGTAGGTAGGGTTTTTGAAGAAATTTTAAATACAGTAACCAGAAACACTACTTTTTAAAGCTCATTATGTAAAAAACAAGAATGTGACAGTGCATTAAACTCTTTTACATATAGAAGTAAGTGTTCTTAATCGTTGTGATTTATACCAATTCAAGTGCCAAAACCATAGAGGAAGCAGAGGAAAAAGAGTTAAATGCACTGGCACATTCTTGTTTTTATATAATGTCTCCTTTAATTCCATGGTATAACAACCGTACTGATTTACGGTGTTCTTCACCTAGTTGTTTTCAGATTGTTCACCAGAAATAAAGACTTTTTGTCAATTGCTTTTAATTGAAAATTGAAGTTTAATGGTTTTTGTCTCTGGTGTTTTTCAGTCTGGCAGCTCAGTAATCCAGGTACAGATTCTGATAATGTGCTACATTAGTTGATACATCTCTCAGCAGCATCTGTGGGATGTTAGCAACTATTGTATCAATTATAACAGTTGCCTTAAATGAAATTTAGGGATTCTGCTCAGTAGGGCCAAAGAAATGTATTAACTAATGTATAAATTTAGAACCGCTTAAAAGATTGGCAACCACCCCCCCCCCCCCCCAGCTATTAAAAAACAGAATAGGAAATAGAAAAGTCATTGGAAAAAAAGTCTTTCTGGTGAACTATCCGAAAACAACTGAACTGATAAACTTTTTGGAAGGTGAACAACCCTTTTGTACTCCGAAATCTAAAACTGCTTTGCTAAAGATAGCATAACAACTCTTATCAGAACAATACAGTAATATATCCATTTAAGACTGTAATGGATTTTCACGTGTTTTGAAAATGCAGCTAGCTAAGCTGCATGTCCTTAATAAAGTCAGTTTATTAAGTGTATAAGACTGTAAGAGGGCCCAGTGCACAATACGATATACCTGCCCCATCTCTCCACCCGCTAATATGCACTTCTGCTCGCAAGACCAAACGTGCAAATTTTGGGGGGGTTAAAGCGACTATAGAGGACGCTGATGGCGGGTTTGGGCATCCCTATCCCTTGCCCCCCCCCCCACGATGGCAGGATCAGCTTCCGCTATAGTTTTGCCACTGGGATTGGTATAAATCACAACCATTAAAAACACTTACTTAAGAGAGAATGCCCCCAGAAAGATGTGGGCATATATGAATTGTTTCTAGTAAAGCAGAGACTTAACAGAAAAAGTTCAGACCCACTTATTTACTTTCCCACTATGGGTTGAGCCTATTTGACTAATATAAAAAGTATCACACTATGCTCTAGATTTAATAAAAACGAAGACAACATTCACTTTCAAATTCTAACTTTTTTTGCCTTCAAATTGGGCCATCCCATCTCTTTCCCCCCTTAAGGGCATGAATGTATTATTTCCCTCAGATAAATGACTAATGCTCTGTAGTAATCCATCTAGTTACAGACCTGTTAGTTCTTCTTTGACCCAGTGATAGAACTTATCTCTCAGTTCAAGCTCTTTGAGGCATATACAGCGTTCTTCAGTGATGTCTGAAAGGACTTCTTTTGTCTTCATGACTTCCTCATTGATACAAGAGAGAGGCTGTTTTCTACTTTCTTCAAAATTATCTGCCTTCAATATAAAGACAAAATATATGCTGCAGATTTGAAACATAACTGATTCAGTGTAAAGTGCGTTGTTGTTTCCCATGACATTAAAAACCACATGAAGTGTTGTATTGTATAAGGAAACATATCATCATTAAGAAAGTGGTAAGCAGATTAATTAAAAAGAATCTTTACACAACACAATTTTAGAGGCATCTACAAATACCTAACAGAATAGAATTATATAAGCATTAAAACTGTCAAGTATGCACAAACTTTTTTGTTTTTCCCTTTTAAGTGAATATGATGAATGGCTTTATGAAACTGCCAGTGAATAGGCAAAGCCTTCTCAATACTTTGACAGAAAAAGAGGGCATAAACTAAGGGAATAAAAGACTAATGAAACATTTACTTACAAACTGTAGTAGTGTGTCCAGTGTTTCAAAATCTCCAGAGAGTTCTAAGCAGTTTTTAACATTAGATATAACCCTTGCAGATTTAAAGGCAACATGGAGCTGATGATATTGCTGAATCTGTTTCACACGAGTATCAATCCACTGCCCTTGATCTCCAATATGCAAATTGCACATGATTTTCAACTCATCCTTCAGTTTTTGGTAATGGTTATTGTAATCCTTCAGAAATCCGTCAACCACTTCAAATGTCACTCTGCCAGATTTAAGGTCTTCATAAATCCTTCTATATTCATCAATACATGGAGCAAACAATTCCTCTTCCAGATCCTCAATTGTGAGCTCATAATTCTCATCATATTCATCTGATCCATTCTGCATGCTTTCACTAAGAGAATTAGCTTGTCTCTTCCAGCAGGTCATGAAAATACTGCTTTCCTTATAAGTGTGCAGATAATTA
This sequence comes from Xenopus laevis, assembly GCF_017654675.1. Classification (NCBI taxonomy): domain Eukaryota; kingdom Metazoa; phylum Chordata; class Amphibia; order Anura; family Pipidae; genus Xenopus; species Xenopus laevis. The sequence continues at coordinate 28,310,073 of NC_054387.1, forward strand.
GCCATATTCATTATATTAGTGCTGAGGTTATAAAAGGACTTGCAAGCAGGTGGCTGAGGCGATTCTATTGTCTTAACTGTCAAAAGTTTATTCATCGGTTGTAGTCCCAAATTTTCAGACTGTCTTTCTTTGATTTCAGAAACATTTACTATAAGGCAAACACAGAAATTTGACTACCATTACTAAGAAGCAGTTAAGTATTCTTCCTTATATTTTTAATAGGGATACACCAAATCCAGGATTCGGATCGGGATTTAGCCGAATCCTTGTGCCTGGCCGAACCAAATCCTAATTTGTAAATGTAAATTAGGGACAGGAAGGGAAATCATGACTTTTTTCCCCAGTTTTTCTTTCCCATCCCTAATTTGCACATGCAAATTAGAATTTGGATTCAGTTTGGTATTCGGCCGAATCTTTCACGAAGGAATCAGAGATTCAGTCGAATCCCAAAGAGTGGATTCAGTGTATCCCTAATTTTTAACAACAGACAGTGGATTCAGTGTATCCCTTATTTTTAACACCAAAATTGTAAAAGGGCTATTGAGTTTTAAAATGTAGCACTAGTGCCACTGGGTGGTCATATTGTATATGTATGGGATCTGTTATCCAGAAACCCGTTATCCAGAAAGCACTGAATTATGGGAAGGCCATCTCCTATAGACTAAATTTTACTCAAATAATTCATATTTTTTTAACTAAATGTTTTCTCTGTTTGATCCCAACTAAAGGTGGCCATAGATGCAAAGATCTGCTCGTTTGGCAACATCGCCAAACGAGCGGATCTTTCCCCGATATGCCATTAAACAAACATGGCTATATCGGGTGTAATCTGATTGTTCGGCCGCATGGCCGAACGATCCGATTACGATGTGCCCTGGGTTCCGGCGGGATCGGTCGGGTCAAAATCAAACCTGACCGATCGACCAAACGACCGATCTCCGCCGGACGAAAGAAGTCGGGGCACGCCACACACGATCCGAAAATCGTACGAATCCTCGATTCGTACGATCGGATCTGTGTGTCTATGGCCACCTTAAAGGAGAAGGAAAGCTACAGAGGCATTTTATTGCCAATAGATTAGCTGCAATAGTGCAAGCTAGAATGCTATATTTATTCTGTAGAATGTTTTACCATACCTGAGTAAAAAGCTCTAGAAACTGTCTGTTTGTTTAGGATAGGAGTTGCAGTATTAATGTGGTGTGACATCACTTCCTGCCTGAGTCTCTCCCTGCTCTGGGCTCAGATTACAGCAGAGAAGGAAGGGGGAGGGGAAGAGGAGCAAACTGAGCATGCTCTTGCCCAGGGCAATGAGGTTTAAGATGAAAACAGGAAGTCTGATACAGAAGCCCATGTGTACACAATAGAAGGAAAGAAATGCAGTGTTTCTTTTGACAGGGGACTCAGAGCAACATTACTTTGAGGGTTTACTGGTATATTTAGGTGGACCTTTCTGATAAGGCTTACTTAGTTTTAACCTTTCCTTCTCCTTTAAGATATAATTAATCCTTATTGGAGGCAAAACCACCCTATTTGTTTTATGCAATGTATTAATGCATCCTTAATATATTTAGACAATGGAGATCCAAATTACAGAAAGACCCCTCATCTGTAAAACCCCAGGTCCAGAACATTCTGGATAACAGGTCCCATATATGTACTAAGTGCTTTGAGAATTGCAAGCAAAATAGAACACTGCCTTGGAATGATTAAAGGGGAATGCAATGAAAGCGAGTGGAATGTGAATGAACTTTAAGGGGAACTATTGCAAAAATAAAAAAAATAATATAAATGCAGTTTTAATCTTAATTAAAATGGAAAGGTAAAAGCAAAATAAAATAGGCTGGATGAAGAAGATGATATTGGAAGTAAAAGTAGAGTGTTTAAAAATACTATGAGAAAACAATACTTCCTGTCTACTGAAAATAGGTGATCAGACGACTCACTATGCAGGATCTGTGCTCCACATCTCTTCCTAACCCGACTTCTGCCAAAACCGGATGTTAAGTGCTACACTGTACGGAGTATTTTTCATTATGCGTCAGACTGATTTATTTCTGTATGTGCTGTGAACAGTAAGGGTAGCTGATAAGCTTTAAATCTTAGGACTACAGAACTCCCCATAAAGTCAGCGCCTGCTCTTCACTGCTCGCAGCACTTACAGACATAAATTAAACAGAAGTAATGCTGCCCACAAGCTCCCACTCCCAGTACCTAAATTACAATGAAGATGGATATATATATTACAAGGTGGCTGAAAACGACTCCATCATGCCTTGGTTCCCACAGCTGCTTTGTGTAACTGCAGGCATTAAACATAAAATTACCACTATGCAAAGCTTCTATGTCTGAGCTCTGGTGGGTTTTATATATGGAATAGCCTCTGTGTCATGCTGATATGAAATATGGGGGTATTATACATGGTATTGCCTACCATCCTGATATGAGGTACCATCTTGATATAAGTTTTGGGGGTAAACTATAAATGGTATCGCCTCTCTACCATCCTGATATGAGTTCTGGGGGTATTTAACATGGAATTGCCTCTGTACGATCCTCCTGAGTTCTTAAGGTAGATTTCATGACAGTGTCAGGTGGCAAGAGTAGATCGCGAGGTGACAAAGTCTAGGCAGCCCTGCTGTAACCTATCAGGACTTTGCCCCGGCCCAAAGCACAGTGTAATTCTAAAGTAGTTTTTTATTTTATCACTGACCCAGGAGGTTGTTAACAGGGGACTGGTGAAAATTTTTAAATGGGAGGTTTTCTTTTTGATTCTAGTGATACAGAATAAAATAAGTATAAACAGTCAATAAGATCACAATAAGTTATCTCAATGTCTTACATGGTAAATAAAACATTAAAATGATATTTGCTTGTCTTCTGTAATTGGTAGATAAACATGTGAGAATTAAAGGTGTGTTATAGGGGTAGAAATCTTAGAGGGGAGGTAAAGTAAGGGTAGGGTGTGGGGGGAGGAGAAAGGAATATGAAAGAAGAGAAATAGGTGTCGTGGGGGACAAGTATGCCTATGTTCACCTATTGGATTGCTTTGAAAGAATCTGTGTCTAAAAATAGTAACAGCTAACTGCCTGGATGGCAACTGTGAGGGGGCTCCAACTACAATCTGCACCCATCCAGCCAGTAGGGAAGACCCAGCGCCAGAGGCGGGCCAGGCTGGCTGGGCGCCCTAGGCAACCCAGCTGGCCAGCTCGCCCCCTCCTTCTCCTGCTCGTTCTCAGATGCGTGGTGTCACTAGCGCACACAGACGTGTGCTGATGCTGGCGAATGCACACTTGTGGCGACTCTGGCGCACACATGCGTGCCGATGCTGGTGTGCGCATGCGCAACGACGCTGGTGTGCGCATGCGCAACAACATGATTGTGTGCATCGCGGCAACGATGGCACGCATAAGTGCTGTTAGAGGAGCGCAGCCAGGTCTAGGGGTAGGCAGAAGAGGTAGCTGCCCAGCGCCCCTCAATCGTTGCGCCCTAGGCAGCTACCTCTTCTGCCTACCCCTAGTTCCGGCGCTGCCGGAATCCTGCATTGAAATCCGTTTTTCAAAACAAGAAATGGATTTTTTTATATCTAATTTTAAAATTTGCTATGGGGCTAGACATTTTGACATTTCCCAGCTGCCCTCAGGTCATGTGACTTGTCTGATAAACTTCAGTCACACTTTACTGCTGCACTGCAAGTTGGAGTGATGTCATTACCCCTCCCTCCTACAAGCTGCTGTAATGTAAATAGAGCCTTGTCTGCTGAGCCTGTCAATTGAACAATAGGCAGGTATCAAGATAAGCTCCCACTGACACCACTTCAGAAGGACTGAAATAAGATAGTCCTGTGATCACTGCCCCCACTTACGTTTCAAAAAAAAAAAAAATTTAAAAAAAATTATATATATATATATATACACATACACACACACACATATATATATATATATATAATATCAAAACAGGGGGTTGTGGGAGCACTCTAAAGGCTTTAAAGTATATATATATATATATATATATATATATATATATATATATATATATATATATATATATATATATATATATATATATATATATATATATATATATGTATATGTATAATAAATGCTAATGCATATGTACCCAAAACAGGGGTTATTTTGTTACAAAGTTATGATCATAAAATTGTTTTGGAATATCTCTCCTTTAAAAGCCTGATTGCTGGCTGGGGAGGATTTAGCCCTTAGGGAAAAAACAGCGTTCAACGGACATTGATTACAGGTAATGCTAGAATGCACATAAAAAATAAAATAAGTTAGGGACCGCCATTCAGGGTTTACCTTGACGTGGTATGGTGGCTTATCAATTTTATGATCATAACTTTGTAACAAAATAACCCGTTTTGGGTACATATGCAATAGCATTTATTATACTTATATATATATATATATATATATATATATATACTTTAAAGAAAAATATTTTATATAGATAGTTTATACACAAAAATGAATGGCAGAAACACAGGAGTACACTCCCAGGACTGATGACAGGGAATAGAAAAAAAAGGATAAAATAAGGAGGACATACTTGAAAACCAGGAAAACTTAGGAGGAAGTCTAGGAAGGGTTAAAATAGCTCAGGAGAAAGCAGGCAGTAAGTAGTTAATGAAAAAAGAAGTATTGCAGGCAGGAAAGGAGCAAGGTCTGTGTGAGGTGGATAGCAGAGGGAACTCACAGCTCCTTTACCTCATCTAGTAACCAGTAAAACAAACTAGGAAGGCAGCAAGGAGAGAAAGCTCCCCCCTCCAAAGGAATGCAGAGATCAAACTTACAGAACGGCAGGAGCTTTGATAGTGTCTGTGGGAGGAGGGGCTACTAGTGCAGCTGTAGAGCAGGACGTAGGAAAGTGAAAGTAATTGCTTCCCGGCAAACCATGTGACCTCTCTCCTCCAAACATCACACGCATGGGCAGAGAGGGGAGGGGGAGTGTACAGCTAGATTCTCATGTCGTAGTGCGACCTGGCTTTTTATTACAGAGTGGCTGCCTCCAAGCACACAGGTAATGCTGTGCCTGCTGTTAGAGCAGCACAGGATGAATATGTAATGAGCAGAAATGGAAGCCCCCATGACAAAATACAAACTAAAATAACTTATGCATGGATTTGTGGATTAACATTTTATTTGCCAGAAAAACTTAGGAGGAAGTCTAGGAAGGGTTAAAATAGCTCAGGAGAAAGCAGGCAGTAAGTAGTTAATGAAAAAAGAAGTATTGCAGGCAGGAAAGGAGCAAGGTCTGTGTGAGGTGGATAGCAGAGGGAACTCACAGCTCCTTTACCTCATCTAGTAACCAGTAAAACAAACTAGGAAGGCAGCAAGGAGAGAAAGCTCCCCCTCCAAAGGAATTAGACAGAAAAGGTGTTCATAACACAAAACAATGGCTATTAGAGGTGTTGAGCAAGGTTTTAACCATTCAGCAGTTGAAATGAGGCTAAAGCTGTAAGCTTCCTGAAATACATGAAGAAAAATGAAATGACAATGATTATAAATCAACCTCTTATAATTTCCAATGGCTAAATAGTTAGAGACTAAAAACCAAAGCTACAGTGGTCCTTTAAATAGGGGTTTCAATTTTTCATTGGATTTTCAATGAACCAATAAAGGATTACTCTTTAAACACTATATAAAATATGTGATTTTGTGCTGTATAGTACCTTGCACACACTGATTCACATTGCAGCACATCTTGAGCAGGCTGCCCACCAACATTTTCTCTCTCTCCAAAGATTTCAGTTCTTCTTGCCTCCACCCCAACACTTTTTTAACAGAGGTATTTATACTCTTTTCAGTTTCTAAAAAGAAAAAGGTTTACAGTAAGAAAAATTTACATCGGTCCTACTTTCCATGGCATATTTATGTGCTTGATATTATGGAGTTGAGTTATTAAAATTGAGGATTACATTTTTGCTGCAATCCACGATTTTTTGCAGCAAATCAACAATTTTCAAATTTACAGAAATTGAACTTTTCAAGATTTGTCAAACGAAAAGAACTCAAAAAAAAAATACAGGTATAGAATCCATTCTCTGCAAACATGTTATCTAGAAAGCTCAGAATTACAGGATGGCCATCTCCCATTTTAATTGTTCAAATTTCCAAAAATTATGTTTCTTTATAATAAAACAGTATCTTGTACTTGCTCCCAACTATATAACTGACTTACTCATCTTACAAATCTCCAGGAACTGACTTTGATTTTGTAAAATACACTGAAGGTGTTTATGCAATACTTTTCCACTCATAAGGTTGTTTACTGAATCATTAAACACAGACTCAGATAAAAGTATCAGCTCCTGGACATTTTCTTCCAAATTAGATATTTTCACGTTTTCAGTACCTTTAAAAGAGAAAGAGAGGGCAAAGTATACTCATTATGCACAATAATAAAGAATTTTAATATCCATAGCAAAAGTACTTGCCAAAATAAAAAACTGTACCACCCAGTTCCATAGTTTAAAGTATAATACTACTTAAATACTATAATATACTGCATATTTAAAGACTCTGCACCAAATGGGTGTATAGCCACTCTCTTCAATAATTAAAATGACTCTTACCATATAGTTTAAGAATATGTTTGCCATCAGTCCACTGTAACACATGTTGTAGAATCTCATCATAGTCTTTAATTGGATTCCCACTATCATCATTTGGCCAAGCATTCTTAATAACAGCAGACACCAGTCGACTAAAGTTTTCTAAATGGTATTGAATTAGTTGGCCCAGTATATTTTCCTCACGCTTTAATAAAGCAAAGTAAAAAAAGAGAGAGAAACAATGAGAGAGAAACACTGTATCCCCATAATTGAGAGATTTGTTGTTGTACTTGGGAATTATATTGCAAAGTAATCAATGTTTTTGCTAAACTACAGGATATCAGTTCAGTGGTAATATTTGATACATAGAGATATCACTGCATCCTGTGTGGTTTCTCAAATAAAGATTCTGGACTAATGTGATGGACGGCCATGTTTTTCTGTGTTTTTTGTATTATGCTCTATTTGCTTGTACAAGGTGAGAGAGCACAAAACAATGCAGTAGACATACACACAGACAGATTGCAGTATAGCACAGACAGACAGCCACTTTGAAATAAACATGCATTTTTTTTTATCCCTAAGGTGTTTTGAGCCCGAATTACTTGTTTGTTTTGAGTTGAGAGCTCTTTTTCTCATATTTACACTGTACAAATTGTACCAGACACACTTATCCTGGATTTTCCTACTATTAAACAGCAATAAATTTGCCCCACATCAGACTATTTCCTCTCTATCTTACATGGTTTGCTTTCATCCTTGGAGCCTTCTCCAAGTACCTTGTATGAAAACTACATAATGTTACTGTCTGCCTGGGACTTTCACATTTTCTTTTCATTTTGGGAACTAGAAATACTACTTGCAATAAATGAAAACAGAAGTAGAACAAAGAAGAGGTAATAAAGAGTAAATGCTCTGGAGTGTTTAAAAACCATTAATATTTAAGTCTTAGAATGGCACAGTCAAAGCCCATACTTCAATCCAAATGAGAATTTATAGCAAAACTTGGAAATTGCTGTTGCAGTTGCCCAACCTGCTTGCGCAAGTTTACTAAGAATGGCAGACTTGAACTTACAAATCTGAATAACTCCAAATTTGTGTTAAAACAATCCTGTTGGGTTTTAATTTTTTTTAAAGATAAAACTTTTATTGTTTTCCACACATAAAACAAACATAAACAAAGCATGCCATATCAATGCAATGGTATTTAGATATAATTACCATGACAGATATTCAAGCATTTAACATATTATTGATGTTATATTGCAGAATTTTGGCTGAATACTTTAATGTCTCTAAATCAGAAGCATCTACTCAACAAGCCACTCACATTCAGAGTTATATTGTTATAGACATCGATTTTCTTGAGTACGTATGTGTTATTCCCCACAAACCGTAAGTTATGCAAGAGAACCACAACCTCCCAGCCCCGCCTCCCACCACGGACTCCATATTTTATCAAACTTCTTTTGTGAGCCTCTAGCTAGCAAGGTAAGCTTAATGAGCGGCAGAGTTTGATTTATCAACGTGATCCAGGTTTGCACTGTAGGGGGTTTAGGGCCCATCCACGTCATTGAAATTAGTTTCCTGGCATAATATAGAAGGGTTCTATATCTAGTTCTGGCATGAGAGGTAGGTATGATGTCATCTATAATTCCCAATATACACACCTGTGGTGTAAGTACCCTTGGGAAATCGAGTTTATCATCTAGGAGCTTGAGAACCTCAGTCCAAAATTCTGCCACTGGGGGACAGCTCCAGGCCATATGCAGGAAGTCTGCACCCTCTGACCCGCATCTATGACATAGCGCCTCCGGGTTACACCCCATAGATCTGAGTCGTGTGGGGGTGAGGTAGACTTGGTGTAACCATTTAAATTGAATTAACCTGTCTCTTACAGAATATAAGTAATAGTAGCTATTGTCCGTTGCCTCATCCCAATCCTCCTCAGTGATGTTCGGGACGCAAGCTTGCCATTTACTGTATGCTTTTTTGAAAGGCATGGGGATTGTTTGTATCAGGATTTTATACAATGTGGACGTAGGTTTAGTTAGTGTTGTAGACCATAGTAGCGTTTCAAATTGGGATTGGGAAATTTGTATATCAAGGCTACCAAATTGTGCCTGGAATAGATGCCTAAGTTGGAGATATCGAAACAGAGATAAATTGGGTTCAGCTAGTTTCTCTTTGAAAAATTCATAGGATCCAAATGTAGTTCCATCTAGTACATCTTGCAATCGCCGAATTCTTTTATTAGGCCAGTATAGAAAATCCGGGAACTTCTGGAAGTGGGCAAGGCGGGAATTCGCCCATAGGGGTGTGTTTGGGGTTAGAACGAGAGAGTGTTGGGGATAAAGCTTGAGTGCCAGACTCCAAGCTTTTCTGGGAGTAGCCATAACCGCCGGCAGGTTCTCATAATCTGCTGGTGCTCTATACGGAAGATGCCTAAGGCCTTCTAGAGATCCCACAGCCAACGCATGGAGATTCGTGTTTGGGTTGTACGGATCCGGGTCAAACCACCATTGAACATAGTGAAGTTGACTGGCTAGGTAATAGAGGTACAGATCCGGAAGTCCCAAACCCCCGTCTTTAGAGGCGGGGACTAGTTTACGCCAGGCCAGCCTAGGTGTCTTCCCCCCCCCATATGAAGTGCGTCAGGACTTGATTGACAGTTTTAAAGAAACTTCTGGGGATATGAATGGGTGAATTATGAAATATATACAGAAACCGTGGGAGATATACCATTTTGAATATGTTAATTCTGCCCCAAAGAGTTAATGGGAGTTTGGACCATACTGGAAGCGTAATATTAAGGGCTGATAGCACTGGATCAAGGTTACGTGATATAAAGGTATGCAGGTTAGGGTGGATGTTAATCCCTAGGTACTTAAAGCTTTCAACCGACACTAGAGGGATGTTCTGTGGTAGCTCAGGAAGGGGTGTAGAGTCTATTCGCAATAGCGCAGATTTATCCCAATTAATTTGGAGTCCGGAGAGTTTTCCAAAGTGTGTTATAATTGTGGCTAAATTGTCAAGTGACGGGCCCGCATCTGCTAAGTATACTAACAGGTCATCTGCATACAAAGAGATTCTCTCCTCTACTGGTCCAAGGCGCCAACCCTCAAGTAAAGGAGAGTGTCTTATCATGATTGCAAGGGGCTCAATGGCTAATGCGAACAGCAGAGGTGAGAGGGGGCAACCCTGCCTCGTGCCCCTTGCCAATGAGAAGGGTTTAGATATTGTGCCATTTGCTTTGACTCGTGCTGTGGGGGCCGAGTATAGCATTTGGATCCAGTGTACAAAATTGGGTCCAAAGCCGAATTTAGAGAGTACTGCCCATAGATACTTCCACTCCACGGAGTCAAAGGCTTTGGCTGAATCGAGTGATAGCACTACCCTGGCGCCTGCATTGTCATGTAACTTCTGTAGATTGAAAAATAGTCTCCTTAAGTTAATATTTGTGGTCTTGCCAGCCATAAAACCAGTTTGGTCTGGGTGGATCAGGTCAGGCATGACCTGAGCCAACCTGGTGGCTAAAATCTTGGCCAATATTTTGGCATCAGTGTTGAGCAAAGATATTGGTCTGTAGGAGCTACAAGCTTGTGGGTTTTTGTGAGGTTTTAATATTAGGACAATAATGGCTTCTAGAAACGAGGGTGGTAATGTAAAAGTTTGAGTAGCCATTGAGAGGGTAAAAAGCAAGTGAAGTGCTAGGTGCTCAGATAAGTTCTTATAGAGATCTGCTGGTATCCCATCAGGGCCGGGGGTTTTACCAGGAGCCAGGGCATTGATGGCTTGTTCCAGTTCTTGATTAGTAATAGGGGAATCTAGCATGTCCGTTTGGCCGGTTGTCAGTATGGGGGTAACAACTAGGCTGAGGTGGTGCTGGAGCTCTATTTCAGTGTAGTTGTGTTGGGAGGCGTACAGCGTTGCGAAGTATTCTGCAAAGGTGTCCGCAATATCTTGTGGCGTAGATTGTAGAGTACCATCTGCAGCTGCTACAGAAGCTATTGCAGTTACAGGGGTTTGTAATTTCGCTAAGTAAGCCAGAGTCCTACTACTTCTGTCCCCAGTTTCAAAAGTCCGCTGATAGGAATACAATTGTGCTTTACGGGTAAGGAGGGTCTGTTCCCTAGCTAGGGAGTGGTGGGAGTCTACTAGTTTGCCGTATCTTAGTGGGGAGGGGTCGGCAGTGTAGGCAGATTCAGCTTCCTCTAAATCTTTCTCAGCCTCCTCCACTTGTGCCTTGGCTTCCGCCCTGGCTTTGCAGACTGCCCTAGTGAGCTGCCCTCTCATATATGCTTTTGAAGCATCCCAAAGGATAGGCGGCGCAGCCGAACCTGCATTCATTTCCCAGTACTCCGTAACTGCCGTGGTTGCACTTTCTAGTACAGTGTTGTTTTTAAGCCAAATTGGACTAAATCTCCACATATTGAATTTTGGGGAGGTCACCATGGTTAAAGTAAGTGATAGTGGTGAATGGTCCGAAAGAATGCGGGGGAGGTAATGTACACTACCTACTCTAGGAAGGAGGTCAGGCGTTGCCAACACTAGGTCTATTCTTGTAAAAGACTGATGTGTGGTAGAATGGCAGGAGAAGGCTTTTTGACTAGGGTTTCTCCATCTCCAGACATCTGTAAGACCCAAGGTGTTAGCCCATGTCAGTAGTTTGTTCCCAGTGGGATAAGGAGGGTTTAGTTTGTCCATCTGCGGATCCATGAGGGCATTAAAATCACCCATAAAACAAGTAGGAGCGGTGGGAAGATCCGCCAATTTCTTGTCAATAATGTTAAGCACATTCATATTAAATGGGGGCGGAACGTAGAGATTTACTATAATTAGAGGAGAGTTGTCAATTGTACAATAATAAATCTACCATAGAAGTCAGTCCTAAGTGTTAACAGATTGAATTGCACTGACCTCCGTACCAGAATAGACACTCCCCTAGCATATGTAGAGTAAGTGGAGTGGTAGGCATATCCCACCCAGTGCCTCTTCAAAGCCAGTACCTTTTGTCCGGTCAAGTGGGTTTCTTGCAGTAACAACAGGGATGGAGGGTGTCTCTTTAGGTAATTAAACATCTGTGCTCTCTTAAATTTATCGTTCAATCCCCGAATATTCCAGGAAATTAATGTTATGTCAGCCATGAGTTTGTATACAGAAGGGGACAGTACCGGATGATTTGAGTTCGTAATACAGGGGAGACACATGAGTAAGTGTGGCTACTATTGAGTTGGAGCAGCTGTGCATATAGGCAGTATCAACCAATATTGCAATAACAAATGGCATGTTAACATAGACATACAAAAAACACAACATTATTCCAAACCCCACCCTACCCGCCCTCCCAACTTGAGCAGGTCTTATACCCAGTAACATACCAACCCATTACAGTATGGTCTGTGTTACCTGAATTTTAAGCAACTCTAAACTTAAGTAGTCACAGATTGATGGAGGACGATTCCTTCAATACCCATAAATGGGCTCCTCGTCAAGCTGCAGGGGCTCACAAGCAAGAAGTCAGTCCCTCTGTTTCATAGTCTATGGTGACCGTCATATGTTACTTGCCGAGAAATAAGGGATCGTCTTCATCTCTGTAGCAAAATCGTATCCTACTCGACGGCGGGTGCTGTCCACAATGTGTATCAGTCGGTTACTGAACAGGGTAACAGTTCCCGTTGTAGGTTGTAGATTGAGCCGTGGGGAATTGTCCTCATCTCTGCAGGAATGTTGTCTTCTATTGGGGACTATTCGGAGGGGTTCTCCTGTTTCTCGGTGGGGAGTGTCGTATCCCTTTACGTGTCAGCCAGTCCTCAGCTTCCGCTGGTGTATTGAGGAATAGTATCCGGTCACCATCCTGGATTCGCAGTTTTGCTGGGTAGAGCATGCTGTATGGAATTTTGGCATCCCTCAGACGCCTCTTTACTGCCGTAAAGGTGGCTCTCTGCTTTTGGATTGTAGGTGAAAAATCGGGGTAGAGGGACACTGTTGCTCCATTGTAGAGTATGGGTCCTTTTACTCTGGCCGCCTTCAGTGCAGCATCTCTGTCTTTATAATGTAGTAATTTTAGCAGAAACGGCCGTGGCGGGGCCCCAGGCGGGAGGGCTCTGGTAGGGATCCGATGCGCTCTCTCTACGGCAAAGAGTGGAGTAAAGGTATCTGTGCCCAGAGTGTCCTTTAGCCATTTCTCAATGAAAGCTTCTGGATGTTGCCCTTCTACCCGTTCTGGAAGGCCAATAATACGGACATTATTTCTGCGTAGTCTGTTTTCAAGGTCATCAGTCTTGTCCAGCGCTTGCTTGAGCTGAGTTTTAATATCCCGGATATCTTGTTGCATAGGTGGGATTAAGTCCTCCACATCGGATACTCTAGTCTCCACTGCTGTTGTGCGTTCACGAATATTTTGTAAGTCATGACGCAGCAGAGATAAGTCAACTTTAATCGCCTCCAGTTGCGCTGTCGCGGTGGTACGGCTTTCCATTATTGCCCCCAGAAGCTCACTCATGGTTGGCTCAGGGGCCTCCCGAGTCATCTGTAAGGGAGGAGGGGATGGTGGCGGAGAGGGATTCAATTCATCCTCCGGAAGAGGTGGCTGAGGTTGAGAATGAGCAAATCGCTCTAGTCGAGCTGCTGCCTCTGACTTGGTTTTTTGAGAGTGTTTCCCCATATTGAGTTCTGAGTAATATTGACGTTTAAGTAGTCTGTTCGTTGCTATTCGCAGTATCTGAGGATGGATAGGCAACAATGTGCTGGTTAAAGTATTGGTTGGCACACACAAACTTCCAGTGCATAAATCACGTGTTTTATTTATGCACCTTACTATATATACAGGCGTGTAACATAAAGTCCAAGTTGTGGTAGGGTGCAATTCTAGTTGTAGTTGGAGGTGTCGTACTTGATACTACTTGAAGATTAGTTCCTGGTACGCCCTTACAGCAGTGTGCTGAGCATGTCCCATCGCAGTAGGCTGTATTGTCCCTCCCTGTGCACAAGCCAGCGGATTGTTACAAGTGCCAGGCAGAAATCAGGTGCAGGGAGTGTGTGTGTGATGCACTCAACACTAGTGGACAATCCCCAGAAGTGTGTCCAGCCTGGGTGCTGCCATGCACTAGAACACCAGTTCTATTTCTTCTCCCCCTGGCACTTTAAGCAGTAGTGCTGCTTATATGGGGGAGGTGTGAATAGCCTGTCAGTAGAACAGCAGCTTTTAGCACTGTGCTGCCCCAAACACAGGCAGTGGAATGGCAGGCAAGTAGTGAAGTAGTGACGCTCCCGGGGACCCACACTCACCCCAGGTGTCAGCACGCAGGGGCAGTATCCGGGACATTCCACAAGGACTCCAGCGGGGTCCGGCTCCCTTGCGCCCGCGGATGGGCTGTGACCAAGTACTAGAGGTCGGGGCCTCCGTCACTTTAGTAGGCCGCAAGCGCGTCACACCCGTGAAGGCAGTTGGAGACGAAGCTCGAGTGGCGTTGGCCAGCAAGCGAAAGGGTCCAAGGGTAAGTCTCCCCTGTTGAGGGGTGTCTTCCTCCAGTTAACGGGGTGGTAGTCCTGTATTAGGATTTGGCCCCGGGAGCGCCACAAAATCGCGCCTGCACAGTTGCGTGGTTGGCCACGCCCCCCCATGGTTTTAATTTTTAAATATTCTTTAGCAAAAAAAGATCCAAATTATGGAAAGAAACTCCAGAAAATTCCAGGTTTCATGCATTACAGATAATGCATTCTATACCTGTACTACACAGTACAAAGTTCATCTAAAAAAAAGTACATAACTTTAAATAGATATTCACCAATACACTACCAATTTCTTATGTAATGTGATACTGAATTAAGTTTTAGTTTAATATTTATTAGAGGAATTAAAGCCATATGGAAAAGGTATATAGCGTTGTAACTAGCACTTCTGAAGTACTTCTAGCAGGCTTAGGACTTGTGCAGTACATACCTGACATGCCAAGCGAACAGCTTCAATGGCACAGTCTTCAAAGCATTTACCTAGAGACATGTGATGTTTTTGGAGCTCCGGTTGCTCTCGGCAGAACATCTTAATCTGGTCTACTGGTTCGTTCTGTTAGGGAATAAAGAGAGTCCTAAAATGCACTAATTTACAGAGACAGGTACAGGACAGATCACACAAATCATTCTGAAAAAAGGCAATTCAAAAACAGATATCTCCCACTGAATTCAAAAAAGTAAAGGGCACAAACCTCTCTCATAGCTCTGCACTGCAGACTAAAGGGTTAGTTCACATGAGGAGATTCGGGGAGATTTTCTGGCCTGGCAACTAATCGCCTCTTCTTCTGGGCGACAATGTCCCCGAACTGCCTCCGCATGACGTCCCATCAGCTGTATTGAAAAGTCACCTGCGGCAATGCACACGCAGCGATGCGTTTTCCGAAGTCACCTGAAGCTTCCTCGTGAGGCAGCTTCGGGCGACTTCTGAAAATGCAGCACCGCATGTGCTTTAGCACAGGCGACTTTTCATCATAGCGGATGGGATGACACGTGGAGGCAGTTCGGGGAGATTGTCGCCCAGAAGAAGAGGCGATTAGTCGCCAGGCGACAAAATCTCCCCAAATCTCCTTGTGTGAACTAACCCAAATATATTATACATCAATTGGGAGTCCACATCTGATTTACATTTGATTATGCCTAAGGGACTCGCCCCAGTTCTCAGGCGATCACATATAAAAAAAGTCCTTTATCCAAAGATAGCTGTCCCAAGGCTTTTGTTTTCATAAAAAATATTATTTTATTAAGTTAGCATTAAAAATCAATTACAAACAACCCTACCAGGCCCACCTTACGCGTTTCGCACCCTCCGGTGCTTAGTCATAGGTGTATCTTGTATGATACACCTATGACTAAGCGCCGGAGGGTGCGAAACGCGTAAGGTGGGCCTGGTGGGGTTGTTTGTAATTGATTTTTAATGCTAACTTAATAAAATAATATTTTTTATGAAAACAAAAGCCTTGGGACAGCAATCTTTGGATAAAGGACTTTTTTTTGAACTAACCCAAAGCCATCCAAAAAAGTACAGATATTGTTGACAGATAAAGATTCCATTCAATAAACAGTTTGTGTCGTACAGATTTATAGAGCCATGAATATCAATCGTTTCTGCATTCAGACTGATTTGAACATTTGTATAGTATCCCTTTGTTGGTATGGCAATATCTGTACCTGTACAGCTAATCTTAAAATAACAAAAGCATGATTTTAACAGATTAAGACATTATAAATAAAATGCTGTGTATACATGCTTGGCCTTTGTGACAACAGGTCTTTTCTCTGAATGATTACATTTACAAAACAGTCTTCATGTTAATGAATAATTGTTTATCACCAGTGATGTTTTTCTCCAATGTTTTACACAGCATGAGAAATAGGCCCATTAGGGTCTGCTGTTATGTATCTCTCACATACTTTGCAGTTAGAGGGTTCATGTTACCTGCTTAATTCTTTCGCGCAAATAAAAAAGGAGTTTATCATTCCACTTCTGATCTACATTTTCCCCAGCCTTAATCAATCGATCGAAGATCTAAACAGAAAAAGTTAATTAAACTTATAGTGAAACTGGAGCTTTATATTTGGAACATAAGCTTAAGTGTAAACTCAGCGTTTATGTAAAAGCTGCAGCTTTATAAATATGTTTATACATGCCACATTTTAAACTTTTTCAGCATAAAATTTAAATATACTGCTTTATAAATATGCCCCTTATCGTGGAGGGACTAGCAAGTATCACATTGAATGAACACTGAATAACTCAAACAATCTTTGCTAATGAGCAACACATACAAAACATCTGTGTATGAATCTTACCTCCAACTCCTTGTGTAGTGAATAAGAATACTGGATTTTATCTCCACATGTTCTTTTAAGCCACGGATTAATCAAATGCAGTGCTTTCTGCAATATATCGAATTGGTGGGGATCTTCTGGGCAGCCACATTTTTCCTAATGGACAGACCAGAAACACACTAATTTCCTGCTATTTTATTTCCTTTTAAATAGCACATGCATAAATAAAACCTGATATGATATTAAAACATCTGCAGTAGTCTCTCACCTGCAGACTTGCAAGTTTTAGTATTATCTCCGCACACAGAAGCTGTGGTTCATAATTGTACATCACTGATTTGCAAATGTTTTGGAAGAGTTTAAGACTGACACTGCATAATGATTTGAATGTCCCTCCGTCCAGACTCCTGTAAGAAAAAGGTAAAAAGATTTAACACAAGCCCCGCTAGAACATGCGGAACACAGCCCTATCTCATTTAGCTTTGGTGCTACACGTGGGTGGATTCTCATTAAGGCTTGGGGACGCTTTAAAAATAATTTTTTAAACCGTCCACATAAAATCAAATTGACACGACGATCAGCTGATCACTGTGTCATAGCCCCGTCCCTATGTCACGGCCCCATCCCCCTCCGTGTCACAGCCGCCCCCTGCCCGGTCCCCAACCGGCTAAAATGTGGCAACCCTACTGACCCGTAGGCCTGCTTGTGCTTGTTTGGGGAGGGCTGCTGATTAGTACCAGAAATCTCGCAAGACTTCAGAAGGGAAACCTCCACAGCTGTTCTGAACTCCATTCAGTGGGCTCACATTTAGAGAGAAGTGACTGAGCCACTGTAAGGTAGTAATCCCAGGTAAATCCACTATTTCCTGGAGAGCCATGTCCAGTTACTCCATTTATAGAATACCATTTTATAGCATAAAGGACTGAAGACATAGGCATTTTGCTGCAAATGCTGTAACACAACATATTTAAAGTTATAGGGCCCATTCTTGTTAAATGTTACATGTGATAGTGCTGTGTGTATGTGTCACAGTAACACAGTCACAGTGTTGATTTGCCCTAAAAGTGTGTTTATAAGCCCCTTTGTTTGTATTACAATCAACATTCCTCTAGCTGCTGGTGTTGCTGGCCATCAGTGCTGGAGATAGAAAAGTGGGAATATTAAAGGTGCTGGAAGTTATTTATGATAGTGAAGAAGATAAAAGAGAGGCGGGTTGTGTGCCCAGTCAGTGAAAATGTATGGAAATTCTGAGATCCGTGTGCATTAAAGTGATTCCATTACAAATTATGATAGAGGAGCAATATTCTCTAACCTTACTGTCTACTCTCTAACACCAGGGTCACTTGCTACCCTTATATTTGTTAGTAGTGCTAGCATTCTTTTTAGTTATAATATGGCCCTAAAGTGCAGCTAAACGACTACTGTTGTCTCATAAGGACAATCCCCCTCCCAGTGTCAGTTTTTACATTTAAGAACTCTACTTTGGCTGATGTCATGTTATGATGCCCAAGGACTGCGGGCATATAGATCTGAAGTAGTGCCCAGGTGACAGCAGATTCCAGTCCTTACTCTTGAACAACTAGGCCAGATTGTGTACGGCAGCAGATTCTGTAAAACGTGCCTAACGAGATTATATTATGGATTAGGCCTGCTTGGCAAGCAATTTGGGTGCCACCAAGTTTTATCATCAGGCACATTCATTGCATTTTATCCTGATTTCTAGTTATGTGGATGAACAAGGCCCTTCCCAGGCCCTTCATCAAGAACTTCCTAAATTTCAGATATAGGGACACCGTGTGTAGGCATCAAGGAGAAAGGCCCTGCTTACGTGGAATGGCAGCCCCATGTCATTCTCCTAAAACAACTGCTGGTGATAAAATAAGCAGTGCACCACCTTCCTCGGGCTAAAGAGAATACTATTATGTCTCTACAGAAACACTGATGCAGCCGGCCTTCTATACTGGCTGCACTGCTACATCACTAATGCATGCATTCTATCCACAGGTTGCACAGAGTAGGAACATCTATATGAGAAGCGTGGTTGTGCCCCAGGCCAGGACTGGCAATCTGTGGGTTCTGGCAAATGCCAGAGGAGCTGCTGCAAGTTGCTATAGATGCTCACTATTTATTGGGCTGCTGGAGGGGGCTGTTTGGGCATCTGGGTACTTGAAATGCCAGTTGAATCCCAGTCCAGACCTGCTGTGCCCCCTGAACTTCTCCACTTTTAATACAATGCAAAGGACAACCAATATATAAGTGACTAAATTTGCCTATGCTTCCTCGGTGTGCCAAGTCTCCACTACTATGCAATATAGCCTCTGAATGCACGCCACCAATATGACTCATGGGGGGTTGGCACCATGCACTATACTACTATAAATGTTACCGCTCCCTGGCGGCTGCTGAGACACTAAAGTACAACCCCCCATATAACTGTACAGACAGAGCTTATTTGCTATCTATTGTTATTTATATAAACAATAGTAGTGTTTCTGAAGCAAACACACGTTTTACCAGTGCAAGGCAACACTGTATTATATTTTCAAAAACACTTCTTTTTTTTTTTTACGTTGCTGTTCCTTTAACAGAACCTGTTATACGCCGGACTGCAACTGCCACAGAGGTCCTTCTAACAATGTACCTTATGTCTCCCTATTAACACACTACAACCAACTATACTAGGACCTTTGAAGCTGCAAATCCATTACTAGAGTATCTAATGCAAATCCCTGAAGGCCTTTGTGAGCCTTTGGGTCTGTTTCCCAAAGTGTTTCTAACCCAAAGTAACCTGCTTCTATAAGTGCCACTGCTCACTTTGCCACTTGTGTCTCACTACAGATGTGCACATACTGTATGTGGATAACACTGTACTATTACTAATGTTCTAAATTGCCTGGTTACCACATAGTAGGTATATCGTGTAAAATGCTGTGGCAAACTGTCATGAAATTCTGGAGCTTTTTTATAATGTTAATATTGAACCACTGTCACATGAAAATGAACTGCCAAGTTAAAGCTATTTTTATTTCAAAACTTTGTTTTTTATACATTGATTTTAGCACTTAAATATTGATTAAAGGATTGATTTTAATAGCAGAGATTAAATAGGTTTGAAACTATAAACTCCTATTTTAATACAAATCTACAAAACAAGGCTACAATCAGCAATTCAAAACCTTCCTCTGCATATGACGAATAAAAAGTTCAATACAAAAAAAAAAAATGCAATTGGAGATTTGAACCCTTGACCTTCTGCACTAAAAACCACTACACTATAGTAGCTGACTTTAAACAATTAGATAAAGACTTTCTCTTATAGTTAAATAAACAAGTCACTGGCATCAAATATTTCTTACAGAATATCTCATTAATTTATTCAGGATAAATATCGGTTTTTTTTGTTTGTTTTTTACAGAAAATGGCAAACGTGCTGTTTATTGTTTGTAGTTTTTTTTTTTTCTAGGTACAGAGCCCAATCTTTTGTGTTAAATAGCTGCATGTTACTATAGCCTAGAATATAAAGCACATACAAACTACTATTTGGCTGTGTGCCCAAAGTGTTACATTTAAATCAGTTTTTTGCAGTAATTGCTTATTGTTTTGTTGAGCCTGCTCTCTGTCACGGAAGGTCTACTGGAGTCGGCTCAGGAATGAAAAGTAGGTCAGGCGCCTGGTGTCCATTAGTGGAATTGCGCCTATTTTAATTTAAATGCCTATCTTTTGTACAAGTCGGGACAGCCCGATTCCCTGCAGTTACCGCGACCAGCGCATTTAACTTGATATATTACAACGCGCCAAACTTACCATCCCTTCTGGCTTCATCTGTATGTATTAAAAATTGACAATGCTAGTAGAGTCTTAAAGGGGTTATTCACATTTGAGTTAACTTTTAGTATGGTGTAGAGAGTTATTCTGAGACAATTTGCAGTTTTCATTTTTTAATTATTTGTGGTTACGGAGTTATTTAGCTTTTTATAAGGCAGCTTTTTTATAGGAGAATGCCTGAATAGAAAGAGTAGTAAAAGTAGCAATTTCAATACATTTATAGCCTTACAGAACATTTGTTTTTAGATGGGGTCAGTGATCCCAAATTAAAAGCTGTAAAGAGTAACAAAAAAAAAAAGGGGCAAATAAGTAGAAAAGAATAAAAAATAAATATTGAAGACCAGTTAAAAATTGCTTAGAACTGGCCAATCGATAACATATTAGTCCGGAATACTAATTTCTGTCTTATCTAGGTACAGGTATGGGACTGCTCTGGACCTGGGGTTTCCCGGATAACAAATCATTACCTTATTTGGATCTCCATACCTAAAGTCTACTAGAAAATTGTGGGAAAAAATGAAAAACTCAATAGGCTGGTGCTTCCAAAAAGGATTCATTATATCTTAGTTTGGATCAAGAACAATGTACTGTTTTATTATTACAGAGAAAAAGAAAAGCTTTTTATAGGAGAATGCCTGAATAGAAAGATGCGTGATAAAAAGTAGCAATTTCAATACATTAGTAGCCTTACAGAACATTTGTTTTTAGATGGGGTCAGTGATCCCAAATTAAAAGCTGTAAAGAGTAAAAAAAAAAAAAGGGGGGGGGGCCAATAAGTAGAAACGTATAAAAAATAAATAATGAAGACCAGTTAAAAATTGCTTAGAACTGGCCAATCAATAACATACTAAAAGTTAAATTAAAGGTTCACCACCACTTAAATGGTCCTAAATGAGGAATCCATTAAGTCGCAACATAGGACACCCAGGGGGGATAATCAATGATTTAATATTTATTGAGCTTGCTGCATGTGTGATAGGACACATTATAGAGCAAATGTAAGAATAGCAGTTTTAGAAACAAAAAAATAATTGATCCTGGAGTAGGGATTTGTGGGGAGGTGAATAATAGCTAAACTTCAGATCTGTGGGATTTAAATAATGGCTAGCATATATCAGCATCACTAAAAAGCTTTTAAGATCCATATCAGGGTTACTAACCAAATCATCATAATCACCCCTCAAGCATGCTAATGCACCAGTCACAGTTATCAGTAAAAAGTAAAACTGTAGGAGTTTCAAGGAGGTTGCATGTAAATGCAACCTCCTTGAAACTCCTACAGTTTTACTTTACTGATTTATATTTCCCACAATCAGTAAAGTAAATGAAATTATCTAATATATATTCAGTTCAGAAGTCAGCGGTCCTGTTCTGTGAGCATCTGTGGCATACTACTTTTTGGTTGAGCTATAGCTGCTCCTAGATGTTTCTACCTCCCAATAACATAATGGCTGACCTCGGAACAGGGCCTTTTCTAAAATAACACACCCCTACTTGCCTTCATCCCCACACTCAGGTGAATTCTTTACCAGCTACTTTACTCAGGTATGCTCCCCGAGTATCCTCGGGTATGCTTCTATGCTGCAGCACAATCTCTTCCCATACACCATGCATGCATGTGTAGCACTAGGCAATATGTTGCCTAGTAATTTTAGAATAGATAATTTCAGCCAGTTACACAGTTTGTAAGAAAATTAATTTTACTTACTTGTCTTTAAGATCGTCCATCAGAAGCAGCATTTTTTTCAAAACAATTTCCACATGCTGAAAGCAACATAAAAATACATCTCATCTAGTCATCTGTTGACCAATACCAAGTAAACTGGTAGCAACTTAAATATATATCAAATCTTTATCTACCCAAAACATTTTATGCACAATGCCTCTTCCTTACTTACTATCCATACAAGTTTCCCAAGCTCTAAAAACCTGTTTTTACTCTTAACAGTAATACTTATGTAGAATAACCCGATCACAGAGAGAGACAAATATGTCACAAAAAAAGAAATGTTTGGAAAACAAACCTCCGTAGCAAAACGGCCTCTTGAAAAAGAGTGGCAACATGCTGTAAGAATGTCCAAAAATGTTAAAGGAAGTCCATCCATACATTTAGGTAAATTTTCCACTGGTAGCAAGCACAACCAGGACCTGATCAAAGTTCTGTCAGCTTGCAACAAATACTTCTTATTCATCATCATTTGAAGGATGTTTGAGCTAAAACTGAAGAACATTTGGTTATATTATGAACTTGGAAAGTATATTACAGGAAAACATGATATGCACATTGAAGTAATAAAAAAATTGAAAAACCTGGCATTGATGGATCTCCATGTTTTTTGCATACTGAAAGAAAATGTAATTCTAAGCAACTTTCCAACATACTTTAATTTTGGTTTTCAAGTCATTGTTGTTCAGTATAATGACATTTTCATGAGGTAATTGCTTTTTTGAGGAAAAGCTTACACATATCATGCAGACATTTCAAAATTAAATCATCAGTCTAATGATCAGTATAATCAGTAATCACATGTAATTCCTCTAATACTGTTAAAGAAATTACTTAGGTGAAACAAGACGTAAAGCTCACCTTTTAGACACTTCACATTGCTTTATGATATCGATATATGAAAGGCCTTCCAGTCCAGCCCAAACATCTTCTTGGTGTGTTGACACTGCTGGAGATTGCTCTGGTTTATGTGAATCTGAAAATGCATGTAGCACTGGTAGGACCAGTATCCAGAGTTGAACACCTTGGTCAATACATTTTTGACACAGGCTTCTTAAGCAACTTTCCATTCTACAACAAAAGAAAAAGTTGTGATGAAATATTCATCTTCTATTAGTAAATGTCTATTCAGAGAAAAAAAAAATTAAAATAGATGGAAGATACTTTTTTATGCTTTCTGGCTTACACTGCCACACACTTTTTTTGTTTCATTGAAATGAATGGTAAGCCAAGTGTTCTGTGTGCATTACATTTTATCCTGACAACCATAGGAGTGGTACAATTTGGCCAATTCTCATAAGGCGAAATCAAGCTCTGCTTCATTGCCAGGGCCCCCTTCTTGTTTAACTCTCTGTTAGGTTTTAAAAATGCAAGAAGTCAAATGAAGAAATGAGAGGTTGGACTTTCAGTCTAAGGGGTAGATTTAGCAAAGAGTGAAGTTAAAGATCTCCACAGTCTGCAGAGTGAAATACCGCCTTTATCCATTTATTTCTATGGCATATTTATCAAATGGTGAACTTTCACTATCACCCTTTGATAAATAGGCCTTTAAAAATCCCATAGAAATGAATGGAGAGAGGCAGTATTTAACTCTGTGGACTGTGGAGATCTCTAACTTCAATCTTTGATAAATCACCCCCTTAGTCTTAATAAATTATAGCCGAGTGTAGTGCTTGTGCAATTAAATGAAGCTTAGGTCCAAACTTTCCTGGCTCTCTGTGGTAGAAGGAAAGCTTCTTGGTCTAAGCCTTGAAGAGGGGAGAATATTGCTCTGTTTCATTGCCAGGGCCCCCTTCTTTTCTAACGCCAGGTCGGTTTTTATGAGGCGACAGAGCTTTAAAGATAAGGTTGCGAGAAGTCTGTTTACAAATAAAGTGACTTGTGAGAGGTGGTGTGTGGGTGAGCTGCAAAGCTGCAAATACTTTTTTTGCTTAAAATTTGATCTTCTCTGTAAAGATACTTTTTGGGGTTCAATTAGTAAAACAGTATAAATTTGCCCCTGCGACAGTCACACTGATTAATATTTGTAACTCTTCTATGCTGTTTTTCTCAGTAAATATCCCCACTGTGACACATTTGAGAAATTCTGCAGGAAAACCCAAGAGAGTCTTGGGCTTATAGAGAGAAAGCTAATCTTGTGTATAATTAAGCTGTTGCAACCAGATAACCTAAGAATTCCAAGCCTAACCAAGCAACCAAATGGACACTACAATAAATATAGTATATATAAATATAGTATAGTAAAACAGACTGTAATAAAGTCCAGCCATCACTACCAAATGAGCCTTCTTTGTTGACATCTATGCAGTTCTCTAAAGCTGTACACATAGAGTGAATTTTGATGAATTAGCACGGCTGCAGTTCTGTGGGTGCACAGAATGAATGTGAAGTACACAGAATGAATTTGAAACTAACATTAAGGGCTATTCCACACGGGGAGATAGCCACGCGTTTGCGGTCGCGGCGACAAAGCGCCGCGCCAGTCGCCGCGACCGGCGCAGGCGACAGTTTTGTATGGGCGCCTATGTAAAAACGCCTGTGCTAACCACACGAGGCGATGCGCTTTTCAACAGTCGCCTGAAAAAGCCTGGCGAGGCATTTTCAGGCGACTGTTGAAAAGCGCATCGCCTCGTGTGGTTAGCACAGGCGTTTTTACATAGGCGCCCATACAAAACTGCCGCCTGCGCCGGTCGCGGCGACTGGCGCGGCGCTTTGTCGCCGCGACCGCAAACGCGTGGCTATCTCCACGTGTGGACTAGCCCTGACACTGTAGTCTTTTCATTAACTGCTGCAGGGGTCCATGATAATTAGAGCCAGATTTATTAAAACATGAGTTTAGAGCTATTCCCCCGGGATATGTACGGTTTATAGATACTTATAAAACATGGAGCTCAGTAAGACGCAGGTTTAAATTAACACCTTTGTTATTCCATCTATCTAACTTGGTTAGACAATTCTACATTCCAATGGGGAAAAATAATAAGACTTTATCGGAATGGCATAACCAAAATCTGAGAATAGTTAAAGATATTATCAGCAATACAATCACTGTATTAAATAAGGAAAGGCTAATTCAGAAATTCCCATTTGTGACTAATGACTATATGCTGCTGAATCAAATTATCCCCTACGCTACAAAAGTGCTTACGACTTCTTTCGCAGACAGATAAGGATAACCTGTTACATTATGGCCTAGACACAACACAGATAAAACTATGTCGCAAATTTACCGCACAATCAGGACCACATTATCAAACGAAACATCAACAAACACATTTACGCTAGCATGGGCAATTTTTGGCACACCTCCCCCCACAACTAAAACTTACCCGCTCTGAAAAACACTTAGCAGAAAGCTTGATGGCAGCAACCAAGAAAACTCTCCTACATCACTGCTTGTCTTTGTCTGCACCCCCACTATCCTTAATTAAACAAAAATTGCACTATATATTCCACATGGATATGGTAGAATCCACTACAAATAGAGAACAATTTACTGACAAGTTTTTCTCAACATGGATGAGCTACATTGGTTCACTTCCAATACACATCAGACATCTTACAATATATGCATTTAGACACACTGCGTGGTATGATACGGAATTGCTACTAAATAACACTATGGTTCAAGAAACAGAACAATATATCCAAAATTTACAACGATCTCAAGAGGGTCTACGTTCGCCCCCCAGGAGTCATCATATAAACCAATTGCTAAGTACAAGGTGCTACTAATCAATCACTTTCAACTATGCATATGGAAATCAATGATATGCAGAATACTGTTCGACAATTAACAGTTAGATGATGCTTGTATTTTCGCTATTACTACTGTATGTTAAACTATACCGATAATGGATCTTATCTATTTTCCTGACAGGTATTTCCAAACTTCTTTGTTTGTTTTTTTTATTCTATTTTATTTGTTATGAAAAACTAAATAAAAACATATTTAAAAAAAAAAAAAACATTCCAATGGGATTTTTAGAATCCTGTTTATGAATGGGTGAAAGTTAGAACTCACCATTTGAAAAATACACTTCCAAAAATCCCATAGGAATGAATAGAACGTGGGTACTTTTTATTTATTAAAATCAAAACTCACATTTTGATAAATCTGCCCCTAAGTGTCAAAAACACACAATACATTTTTCTAAGCAGGGTAACACAAAATTACAATTGTAGTATCACATACCCTCGAATTCCAGAGAAAATCTTCTTGGCGTTCTGCAATTCATTAACTAATTCTTGCTTGGACTTTTCCTCTAAGCACAAAACAGTGCATATCTGTTCAAGATCATCCTTGCTGGTAGGAAGCTTGTGATGTTCAGCCACCTTGAGACAGATCAATCCTGAAACCAGTCTGTTCTTTATAATGGCTTTTTCAAGTGATCGCTTCTTTAGGAATGGTTGACATATGTCACGAAGTTTGTCCAAGATTAAATCATCTACCTAAAATGGAAAAATAACAATAGGAAACAGATTTAAGCTGGCCATAGATGTAAAGATTTTTAAAAGATCATATCGTCATCATGAGACCACGATTATCTCGAAACGACCGTACGAATTGTCCATCAACTTAAAAGATCATTTGCCAGGAAAACAAAGGGTAGCTGCCTGCTTGTCCTTGCAAACATAGATAGATTGCACTGGAACCGATAAAAGATTTTTTAACCAGGCCGATTAATTTTCTGACAGAGGTCGGCCGAAAAATTGTAATATGTACGTAATATGAACGATCGTTCTAATCCCACTAACCGCACGATAATTTAGAAGGATTGGTCGGACTTCGCTAAAATCGGTCATTCGCAAAAGAAAAATCTTTGCGTCTATGGGGGGGGGGGAGAATGTGACAAATTGTGCACAACTTTTCATTCGCAATTGCATTCTTTCTTCCTCTAAGAAAAAGCTTGGACAGAATAGCAGAATCGTCACGGTTACGTTTTGACAGAAGAAAAGTCATACATATATGGAAATTACACTATTCATTTACAAAAAAGCTGAAAATCCTTAATGTTTCATAAAATTGGGAAAAAATAAATAAAATAAAGTTAGATTTTTCTTCTTTGCAGGTTTTTAAAAAAAATCCTTACAGATGTTTGTGTTTGCGTATTAATATTACGTTTTTCTTGTCTTGAACTTTGATGAATTTTCCCCAAAGTATTTTTTAGTAAGCAGCTTGTAGCTCCTATAAAGGGGTCCTCTACCCTACACAATTTTGCATAATTTTGCATATTGCATAATGAAAAAAAATATATTTCTGAGTAACTGCCTACTTATCCACCTTTAATTGGTACTGAAAGCAGTATCTGGTTTTTTGCATTCTCGACACTAATGGCTCTGATTCCTAAAACAATGTAGCAAAAGTCAGCTGATTAAGTATCTGACCAAAGTAGAATTTCCCGAAAAGCCATATGCTATTTGCCAAAAAAGTCCAAAAGTCTGATTTTTAGACTAAATCCAGCACAGACCACAGAAACTAGGATAGGATCCTCTCCCAACTAACTTATATACAACCTTGGCTGGTCAGAGATGCCAGTTTTTCGGATTCAGACTTTTTGCAGCCTCAAACGAGTTTTTGGCATTCCGACTATGATAATTAACCCCCTAAATGTCCAAATGCGTTTGACTTAATTCTACAAGATATTGTATATCATGACCTGGATAAATAGAATCTTCATAGACATACTGTGTGAGCTTCATCAGGATTTTGTGGAGCATGGGTAGAATTGGAAATATATATACCAAGAGGAAGTCCCATAGGATGGTCATGGTGTCCTCTGCTGTGGCTCAGGGGTCATCATGCCCAGTGCAGTATGATGGGTACGATCAGGTGTATCTGTGTATCTGCAGGTTATTTAAAAATATCTCCATATTCAGTTTCTATTCTCCCGAAACGAATGTTTTGTGGCTGAGAAAGTCCGCCTTCAATTTTCTTCACCCGTTATGTAGACAGCTGAATTCTGGGGATCTATCCATTGTGCCCAAGATAGGATCTTTGATGCTTCCTCACAGGCTGCCTATCTGTGTGTGCCCCCTTGATAACTGAGGTGACTGTCATTGCATTGTCTGTTTGTATTTTTACAAGGGGATGCTGGAGGAGATCTGTCAAGTTATGTAATGCATGTCTGATGGTCCAAAGTTTACACTGATCCAGAGTTTGGCTTCTGCTGCAGACCATTTGCCTTGGATGGCTCTGTCTAGGAAGTCCACGCCCCAGCCAAATACAGAGACTGAGCAGGGATGTCATCTAAAAAAGGTGTATAAAAACCCCAAGAGTGCATGTAGTAGTGATGTGCGGGTCGAGAAATCCTTAGCCCGCACTCAACCCTAACCTGCTGGTCCTCCACCCGCACCCAACCTAAGTGTTTAAAAGTAATACAATGCAGTGTTGCCCTGCACTGGTAAAACTGATGTGTTTGCTTCAGAAACACTACTTTTGTTTATATAAATAAGCTGCTGTGTAGCAATGAGAGCAGCCATGCAAAGGAGAAACAACTCCTACACAGCAGAGAGCAGCTCTGTAGAACATTTAACCTATGCCATATAGCCTTTTTTCAATTTCCACCATTGCTACACAGCAGCTTGTTTATTTGAACTAACAGATCAGTTTTACCAGTGCAGGGAAACAGTACATGATATTTTCATTACTTTAAAGGATTTGTTCAGTAAAAAAATAAAAACTGGGTAAATAGCCTGTCCAAAATAAAAAAAATGTTTCTAATATATAAAGGCTGGAGTGACTGCATTTCTAAGATAATAGCCAGAACACTGCTTCCTGCTTTGTAGATCTCTTGGTTTCCACTGATTGGTTACCAGGCAGCAACCAATCAGTAACTTGAGGGGGGGGCACGGGTCACAATTGTTTGCTTTTGAATCTGAGCTGCATGCTAAGGATAAATTGCGAACTCACTGAATAGTTATGTCCCATGTAACGTCGCTGACTAACTCAGAGTTAGAGAGCTGAAAAGCAGGAAGTACTGTTCTGTTCGACATCCAGTCACTCCAGCCTTTATATATTACAGTGTTCTGACTATATTAGAAACATTTTTTATTTTGGACAGGCTATTTTTTCATTCTATTTCATTTTCACACTGAACTGTTCCTTTAAAACACTTTCATTTGTTGGTATTATTGTTCCTTTAAGTATACCCAGCTGGTTAGATCGAGTCTTAGGGATTGGTATATGTGTAATCTTCCTTTTTATTGAAACAATTATTAATGAACTAGATAAAGAATACTTTCTCATATCTGTATACCCTACATACACGGTATTGTCTACTACATACACATTTAGAATCACATGATTTATAGAAGCAGTATGACATGCTTTGTTAATGCAACTAGTAAAAATATATTTTTAAAAAACCCAGTTCACAAAAAATATATTGTACATAATATACTGGGCATACTGAGATAAATTTAAACTTGGCTTTTAATTATAAAATAAACTTACAATAATAATAATAATACATACATACACACACACAACTTTATGTGGTGGGAAAAGGAGATTGTGAACCCAGTTCACAAAAAATATATTGTACATAATATACTCGGCATAATGAGATAAATTTAAACTTGGCTTTTAATTATAAAATGACAAAATAATAATAATACATACACATACAACTTTATGTGGTGGGAAAAGGAGATTGTGTGTACTCACTGTTAAATCTTTCTCTTCAGTCGCTTGGGGGACACAGGAACAGTGGAACAGTGGGGTATAGCTGGTACCACTAGAAGGCACTAGAACTAGCTCCTCCCCTTCCAGCTATATCCCCAGCAGGCGGAGCACAGTTCAGTTTCTACTAAAGTCATCATAATGTAATCAAAATCTGTAACTTTTAACCTTAATTTTAGAGGCAGAAGATATATTGAACAGACCACGTCTGACTGGTAGCGAGAACTCTATCCATGGAGGGAAGTCCTGTGTCCTCCAGGAGACTGAAGAGAAAGAGATTTAAGGGTGAGTACACAAAATCTCCTTTTCTCCATTGTCGTCTTGGGGGACACAGAAACAGTAGGGACGTACCAAAGCTGTCCCCTTAAGATAGGGTGGGAAGGATAGGCTTACGTGGAAATAGCTACCGCAGCCTGAAGTACCTTCCTCCCAAAGTGTGTGTCAGAGGCCGCAAAGGTGTCAAAATGGTAGAATTTTGTGAACAAGTGGATAGATATCCACGTTGCTGCCTTGCACAGCTGTTCAGCTGAGGCTTGGTTTTGGAAAGCTCAGGAAGTGCTCATCCCTCTGGTAGAGTGTGTCTTGAGTCCCTGAGGTGGTTGTCCCTGTGCTGTGTAGGCTCGTTGTATGGCCTGTTTGATCCAGCGTGAGATGGTAGCCTTAGAAGCTTGTGTGCCACGTTGTGGCCCTGATGGCAAAACGACAAGGCATCTGCTTTTCGTATGTTGTGTACCCTGTGATGATAGAGCTTGAGGGCCCAGACTGGATCCAGGGAGTCAAGAGCCGCCTACTTGGGATTGGAAGGTGAAGGATAAAAGGTTGGAATGGTAAGTTCCTGGTTCAAGTGGAAAGAAGAGACCACCTTCAGAAGGAAGGAGGGTACCGTGCGAAGTACCGCCCTATTGTGGTGGAAGACCAGTAAGGGAGTTCTGCACTCTCCTTGCTGAAGCAATAGCCAGTTGGAACGTGGTCTTCCAGGTGAGCCATTGTAGGGATACCGAGGCTAATGGCTTGAACGGTGGCCCCTGCAGAGTCCGCAGAACCAGGGAAAGATCCCATGTAGGTGCTCAAATCGGAGGGGCCAAATGTGTTACTCCTTGCAGGAAAGTCTTGACGTCAGGTAGGAGGGTCAATCGTTTTTGGAATAGCACGGACAGTGCTGATATTTGTGATTAAGCAATCCTAGTGATAGACCCAAGGATAGTCGGTTCTGCAGGAATCCTAGTAGACTGGAAATGGAGAAGTGTGTGAAGTCCCGGTTGTTCTGGTAAGTTCTGGTAAGTTTTCCAAACCCTGTGGTAAGTCTTGGCAGACACAGGCTTCCTGGCTGCTCGCTTTGTTCTCACTACTGCGTCAGAAAACCCCTTGTTTCTCAGATTCTGGGTCTCAAGAGCCATGCCGTCAAGTTGAGGCTTGCTGGCTTTAGGGGGAAGAATGGGACCCTGCGAGAGGAGGTCTGGTAGAAGAGGAAGAGTCCAGGGTTCGTCTATGGAAAGGTTGAGCAGGTCCGAGAACCACGTTCTTCGTGGCCATCTGGGAGCAATGAGGATGTCGTCTGTTCCCACTGTAGTTTCCTGATCATTATCGGTATAGGTGGGACTGGAGGAAAGGAGTAGGCCAAAGTAAAGTTCCACTCCGGTGTTAGGGCATCCACCCGGTATGTATCTGGCGAGGAAGTTGGGTACTTTTTGGTTCTGTCGGGTGGACATCAGATCCACCTCCGGCATTCCCATATTTCTATTATCTCGTTGAAGATTTTCTCTTTTAGTGACCATTCTCCTTAATACAGGGACTGTCTGCTTAGGAAGTCTGCTTCCCAGTTTTGGACTCCTGGTATGTAGATGGCCGACAGTAGTGTCGGATTGATTTCTGCCCAGTGAAAAATGAGCTTGACCTCGTTTAGTGCTGCTCTGCTCCTTGTTCCGCCCTGGTGGTTTATGTAGGCGACTGCCGTGGAATTGTCCGATTGGACCTTTACGGCTTGACCTAACAGTTCCCGCTGCCAAGAACTAGTCCTAGGCGTATTGCCCAAATCTCGAATAGGTTAATCGATAGTCTGCATTCTTCCCTTGACCGTAGGCCCTGGGCTGCGCTACCCTCCAGTTACCACTCCCCAGTCGAATAAGCTTGCGTCCGTTGTCAGGACACGCCACCGAGGGGTTCAGAGCAGTCTGCCCTTGTTGAGGTTGCTGATCTTCAGCCACCATAGCAGGGATGTTCGGGTGCTGCTGGAAATGCGGATCATCTGACAAGAGCCGCTTCTTTTTTCAAGATGATAGGATGTTCCACTGTAGTTCCCGGAGGTGGAACTGGACTTCCATTGTCGATATCATGACTCCTAGAACCTTCATGCGGAATCTAACTGTGTGTGTGCTGGTTTTGCTAAAAAAATTCCTGACCAGTGATTGTGGGTGGAGGATCTTCTTGTGAGGGAGGGATACCTTCTGTGTCAGTCTATTGAATTTCATCCCTAGGAAGATTGTTGACTGACGACTGGGATCCAGGGAGGATTTGTTCCTGTTGATGCACCATCCCAGGTATATAATATGTGAGACCAGCGCCTATGGCAACAGAAGTCAGAAACTAATATAGTGCAGTATGTTTAATAAATGAAGTAACAACCGGTGTTCATTAGCAATTATCTTAAGGGTGCCTATTATCCACTGTTTCCCTCTTCAGCAGAATTTATACTAATATTAGCAACTACTGGTAGTGAAATTTCTAGATCTAAGTTCACAAAAACCGCAGTGAGCATTCACCAATGGCTGAATTTTCTACTCACAAACCAAAAGATCTGGTAGCATATAAAGTGTGGGCTCCCATTCAGATTTCAGCTGCACACGTGTCTCCTGACTCCAAGACAGGGAGAGAAAACGAAAAATAGTGTAATTCTATTTTATTTAAAATAATAAATTAAAATCAATTGCACTCACGTTTTCAATATAAAAACAATAGCATATAGTCCATATAGGGTGCTGTGTTTTCCCTGGAATGGCTCTGCCGGCTTTCTTTGCTGTTCACTCCGTGGTATTTCCTGCAACCCTTGGAAGAAGTGTCCTTCTCACCTAACGCGTTTCACCGATCGTGTCGGCTTCATCAGAGGCATTAAAAATGAATTGTCTGTACTGTCTTTTAAATCCGAGTTCCTCCTGGTCGCGATGTCGATCACTTCTGGTTCCGGTTTTGCGTTCCACCCTGGCTCTCCTTTACATCACTTCCACAGTTTGCACAGTGTACGGTGGATGTGGGTTGTTATGGTAACGCGGTCAGTTTGTATCTATTTGTTCTCTTAAAATATACAGTTGGGGCATGAATTATTCAAGTGTTTTTATCCTTATTAGCAGTCACTCCTGATTCTCAAGTATATAGGCACAACCTTATCCCATTTGCAGAGAATATTCTCTTTGATGCTGGGAGTTAAAGTTCAACTATTAACAAATATCATCAATTTCAAATCCATTTTTCTAGGTCTTAAGTTCAATAAATATTTTAAACATTTAAAAAAGTGTAACTTATTTTTATGTATATTTCTAAGTGATTGCCTTCTATGTTCAATGATTTTAGTGAAGTGAGGTCCTGTAGAGTCGTCACTGTAAATTGAAGGGCTTGTTGTGTTTCCGTGACTGATGGAGCCTTGACTAAAAGAACATCAAGGTATGGGGTGATGGAAATGCCCCTCTT
Source organism: Xenopus laevis (assembly GCF_017654675.1). Taxonomy (NCBI): domain Eukaryota; kingdom Metazoa; phylum Chordata; class Amphibia; order Anura; family Pipidae; genus Xenopus; species Xenopus laevis. Next base: position 28,343,364 of record NC_054387.1, read on the forward strand.
GTGGATAACCTCTGTGGCCGTCGTTATTATCTTTGTAAAGACCCGGAGGGGCAATGTCAGTCCGAACAGGAGTGCCGTGAATTGGTAGTGACCATGAGTCTGACCATGATTGTACGGCTCTGCTAACCCATGCCGTGGCAAGAGCTGGGTCGAAGGGATGTGCCTGAAGCTGATAACACAGAGTGCAGCAGGCCTTCCAGTTTTTTTATCCATTGCATCCTTGAAGGACAAGGCATCAGGCACTGGTAATGAGGTATTCTTGGAGACCCGGGATACCAGAGCGTCCACTAAAGGTGATGTGGTCCATCTTTCCGCGGACTTTGTGTTAACGGGATAGTTCTTTAGGAACCTCCTATTAGCTTCTGGCTTATCCCACTCTTGTTGGATTATCTGATCTAGTTGAGAGTGAGGGGGAAGGACAGGGGACACTTTACTGTGTCTCTTGAAGAGAGAGTTAGATGGTCCCAAGAAGTTTTGGTTCTTGGAGGTGAAGTGTGTTTAGCATTGACAGAATTATGGAGTCTGAAGCCTCCGAAGAATGTGTGGGAGACTCGTCATGCTCCTGGTTATTCTGGGAATGTTTACCCTCTGAGAGAGCTGGGTCTGGAGGAGGGGGTAACTGGTTATGGTCTTCACCATCTCTCTCATTCTTTGAAGAGAGTGGAGCTCTCCTTTTTTCCCATGGAGCTTGTCCAAGGATTGGGCCAATCTTGGAATCCCTGTTGCCAGCTGAGATGCCCATTGTGGAATACTCAAGAGTGTCTTGAGGAGAGGAATCTATGGGGGGGAACCCCTGTGTTCCCTAGAGAAGCCTGTTTTCCGTGAGGGTGAGCAGTCCATGGGGGATCTGAACCACTAGCCGTAGAATTACAATTTGAGCATAAGGGCTCCTTATGGCCTAAATTCAAACGTTTGCGACATTTAGAACACGCTAAATATTTTATTGATACGGTTCGTCTGTAAAACAGAGCATCACTAGACCCTTAGACATGGTAAACCAATACCTGAAGCCAAAGGCTTGAAGCAGATTCTCTCCAGGGTGAATAGGCTGCTCTGCGTTTCGCCTGCAGTGGAGGGTGAGAGGAGACAGGGAGCAGGAGAAGCAATGAAGACTTTTTAGAGTAGTCCCGCTGAAAAAGTGGCAGCCACTACCCCACTGTAAGTGCAGATTCTCCCTCGATTCATCACGGAGCTTTTGGCGCCAACTAGAGTCTGCAATGTAAAGCAGGATGTGCGCTAACCCAGAAGTGAAGCGCTTGCTGTTGCACGCATATGTAGAAGCACGCAAAGGAAAAACTGATAGGTATCAGTGCTCCGCTATTCAGTGCATTTTTCTGGCGCCGATACTGCGTGTAGAAAACGGTGCACCCTATTGCTCCCCACCAGTCCCCTTCTCATGTGTGCCCCCTAGTTACTTAAAGGAGAAACAAACCCTTTACAAAATGGATGGTTAGTGGCAGGTGCTCACTCGTATTAGCTCAGAGACAGTCCCACGCTGGGAGGTGACGTACAGAGACCAGCTACTCAGTGTAGAGGTCCTGGGTCTCTCCAATATACTGTTGAAGATGAGTGCAAAAAATAATCACGTCCTACCTCCTGAGGACACAACAAAAAAAACCTGAACTGGGCTCCACCTGCTGGGGGGTATAGCTGGCAGCTAGTTCTGTTTTAACTTTGTTGTGTCCTGCCTCCTAGTGCCCCACTGTTCCTGTGTCCCCCAAGACGACAATGGAGAAATTTTTATAGTTAGTAAAGGGTTACAGAGTTTTACATCTGTGGCCACATTAAAATTATTCATAGAAAATTCACTTATACCCCAGGAATACTAATTGCCATTCTGTCTCCGTGCCTACAAATCAATAATACCTTGGAATAGAAGCACAGAACCCTGAATGTTAGAGGTCCTTAGAGATAGGGTAGGTGCTCTTGTGTAGAGGTACTATTGGTTTGTAGATACAGAGACATCATTTTTGATATCTAGTCGTGTTAAAACTGAAAACAAAACATTTTATAACGCAGAAATACCTGAGGTTTTCCAAAGTCGAGAGAGGTCCAGTTCTTCTTTATGTTTTCATATACCAGACATTCTTTATAAACAAAGTAAAACTGCTCCAACTGGATACAAAAGTTCATCAAGTTCATGTCATCACAAGAGGTGAGAATACTGAAAATGCTTTCAAGCATCACTTTTCCTGCTATCACTTTTCCTTTGACAATGTCATCCTCTTTACTTTTAAAAAAATTTGTGAATTGTTTAATTATGCTTTTAATTGGCTTCATGCACACAATATCATCATACTGATGCCATTCTGAAAAAAGAAGAATTAAAAGGTTTTAATTATTAATTATTTTGGACACATCAAGGTGTGTAACAAGTTAAAAAGTTGCTTGTGAAATGTAGTCATTTTTTACTTGAAGAAGTCTGACTCCCTTGACCTAGAGCTCCATACTCATATATAGCTCAAGGAACCCTACTAGCAGAACATAGAAAAAGGGCTATTTAACCAGGCTGTAAGTTGATAAAAACTTGTTAAAGACTGTGTGTTATCTGGCAACTGGAGTTTGCCAAATCCAGCAGAATGCTAACTGCTAAAAAGTCAATATACACTTATATTCAAAATTAACCAAATAATATTTTTGCCTACTGTTTTGCTTAATTATGCTTCATTATAGAATACTAATAAATTATTCGAAACAAAGTAGTTAAAAGGGTGGTTCACTATTAAGTTAACTTTTAGTATGTTATAGAATGGCTAATTCTAAGCAACTTTTTAATTGGTCTTCAATTTTTTTTTAATAGTTTTTGAGTTATTCTTTTTCTGACTTTAATCTTTCAAATGGGGGTCACTGACCCCATCTAAAAAATATTCTTGTTATTTTTGATTACTCTTCTTTCTATGCATGCTCTCTCCTATTCACATTCTAATCTTTTATTCAAATTAATGCATTGTTGTTAGGGTAATTATGACCATGAAACTGCAGAGCTGCTGAATAAAAAGATATATAACAAGAAAAAAAATGTATATTAAAAAATGAAGACCAATTGCAAATTGTCTCAAACGATTACTCTCTTCATCATACTAATGGGCAGATTTATCAAAGATTGAATTGTGAATTTTATGTGAGTTTTTTTTTTACTCTAATAAATTTGCATATACTCACAACTGAAATGGGAGGTTATTTAAGAAAATATGTGAACGTTTAAAATTCAATCTTAGAGTCCCAAAAATCTGAATAGATTTCAAATCGAGTTTTCAAAGGCACTTAACATATTAAAATCGTTCAACGGACTTCTGCCATTGACCTGTAAATGAGGTCCGCAGATTTTAGGTGGCAAATATTTGAATTAGAATGTAGAGGTGTGATAAATCTCACATTCAAATTTACATTCAAATTGGGGGATTAAAATTCAAATGTGTGAATTTTGACAGCAAAAAAAAAATATCAAAAATTTGAATTTACTATTCGACAGTAAAGATGCACTGAATCCTCTATTTTGGCCAAATCCTGAATCTTTCATGAAGGATTTGGGAAAATCCGGAACTGAATACAAAAATGTATTGGCTACAGAACCTTATGTAAGGTATATAGTACAATTTATAGCATGACAGAGTCCTCTAGTGACCAAAAAGAGGTAAACACTAAAATTTCTCTATACTCATGCTATTTAAAAAAAAAAAATATTTATTATGACATATTAAAAAAACTTCAATAACCCCACATGGAGCCCCGTCATCCAATTACGTAAAGGATGACTGGGATTGTATTTGTTATAAAAAAAATACAATTTTTTAAATAGCATTAGATAAAGAAATTTCTTAGAATAAATCTTGAACTGAATATAAACAGAAGGGTTAAAATGGATAGATTTCATACTCAAAGAGTTCTTCCTTTCCTAGACTAATTCCATCAGTACTAGGATAGTCCCTCCCCCTATTCTCGTCAGAAAGACCATCCCCAAATCTTTAAGACCAACCCCAACCTCCCGTCTTCTTCTAAAGACAACTCAAAAAGGTAGGGGTCATCAATGGCGTAACTAGTTGTTACTGGGCCCCATAGCAAATTCAATTTAGGGCCCCAAAATATTTCTAAGTTGGCCTATTTTACCAAGATATATTAAAATTGCTAATTAATTAGGGTCTCATTGGGCCCCCTACACTCCTGGGCCCCCCTGCAACCGCAGGGTCTGCTTCCTCTATAGTTACGCCCCTGGGGGTCATACTAACATGGAGTTTATCTAGGAAAGGAAGTCCATGGTACGTATTAAATAATTTTTCCTTTCCCTATATGAACTACAAGCCAGTACTTTTCGTGACATAGCAAATTACCCTTTCCCCAATTGAATCTAATAGGCTCTAACAGGAACCTGTAAAAAGGAATGCCATAACATTAAAGACAGAGCTCACAATCATGCAACTTCGATAAGTGAACATAATAAAGACTCCAGTTAAATGCCCCAGAAATAAGGAAAACTACAAGTAGTAAGTCTACAAAGATCACAAATAATCCTGCAGTATAGAGTCTATACAACAGAATTAGAAAGGTGCCACAATGAGGAAAACATAGGACTACATAATCTCAAAATTGACACACTAGAAGTGAGTTCAATAAACACAACAGCTTGACACTCCCAGAAGCGAGAGATACACATGGCAACATCAGTGTGAAATACTCCCTTACATACCAGGAAGCATCCACAGTCTGACCACAGACTCTCAATTGGATTGAGTTCTGGACTTTGACTAGGCAATTCAAGCACATTTAAATGTTTCCCCTTAAACCACTTGAGTGTTGCAGTTTAGCAGTATGCTTCGGGTCATTATCCTGCTGGAAGGTGAACCTCCGTCCCAGACTCAAATCACAAACAGGCCGACACAGGTTTTGCTCAAGAATATCCCTGTATTCAGCACCATCCATCTTTCCCTCGACTCCCAGTTTCCCAGTCCCTGCTGCTGAAAAACATCCCCACAGCATGATGCTGCCACTACCATGTTTCACTGTGGCGATGGTGTTCTTTGGGTGATGTGATGTGTTGGGTTTACGCCAGACATAGCATTTTCCTTGGTGGCCGAAAAGTAAAATTTTAGTCTCATCTGACCAGAGCACCTTCCTCCATACTTTGGGGAGTCATCCACATGCCTTTTGGCAAACTCAAAACACGCCTTCTTATTTTCAACTTTAAAGGAATAGTTCAGTGTGAAAATAAAAACTGGGTAAATAGATAGGCTGTGCAAAATAAAAAATGTTTCTAATATAGTTAGTTAGCCAAATATGTAATATATAAAGGCTGGAGTGAACAGATGTCTAATAAAACAGCCAGAATCCAACTTTTCAGCTCTATAACTCTGAGTTAGTCAGCAACTTGAAGGGGGGCCACATGGTACATTTCTGTTCAGCGAGTTTGCAATTGATCCTCAGCATTCAGCTCAGATTCAAAAGCAACAGATATGACCCATGTGGCCCCCCCTCAAGTCTCTGATTGGTTACTGCCTGGTTGCCAGGGTAACCAGTCAGTGTAAATCAAGAAAGCTGAAAAGCAGGAAGTAGTGTTCTGACTGACTTGTTATGCATCAAATGACTCCAGCCTTTATACATTGCATTTTTGGCTAACTAACTATATTAGAAACATTTTTTATTTTGCACAGCCTATCTATTTACCCAGTTTTTATTTTTACACTGAACAATTCCTTTAAGTAATGTTTTTTTTCTGGCCACTCTTCTATTAAGCCAAGCTCTATAGAGTGTATGGCTTATTGCGGTCCTATGGACAGATACTCCAGTCTCTGCTGTGGAACTCTGCAACTCCTTCAGGGTCACCTTTGATATTGGTATCTGTGCTGCCTCTCTGATTAATGCTCTCCTTGCCCGATCTGTGAGTTTTGGTGGGCGGCCCTCTCTTGGCAGGTTTGTTGTGGTACGATTGTTGTGGTACCATGTCAGAAAAGGTGTGTTTACACTGACAGATCATGTGGCACTTAGATGGATTTCATTTCACTAATTATGTGACTTTTGAAGGTAATTGGTTGCACCAGGATTTTTTAGGGGTTTCATGTCAAAGGAGGTGAATACATATGCACATGCCAATTTTAATTTTAATTATTTTTTATATGAGGGGCGTGGCCGGCAAGCAATGTGAGCGGACGTGTGGTAGCTGAGCTCCGTCTGAAACCCACGCTAATCCGGTAAAAATCCTGACTGAACAGGGGAAAACCCCCTACAATTGAGTCTGCCGACTACTGACCGCCTGTCGATGGGCAAAAAGAAGCACAACGTGGCAGAGGCTTCTGATATCCGAGCTCATCTGAGGAACGCGGGGAGGCCTAACAAAATGCCCGACACACGTAGGCCGGAAGCGCCCAAGGAACAGCGCAGCAGAGCAGTTACTCCGCCTGAGCCGCTGCAACCCGCAACTGTGAGTACACCGGCTGCTTCTCCCGCGCTCTCTGATCCTGTACTCTCCCCTTCCCTGCCAACTTTAGCCCTCCGCAGCGATTCTCCACCTTCCAAACATGATGAACCCACCTTAACGGAGGTCGTAGCGGTCCTTCAGAATACCATCCAAACGTGTCATGCGGCTATCGTGGCCAAGGTGGAAGAATTGCGAATAGATTTTGCTATCCTGCGACAAGACTTGCAGAAGGTGCGGGACCGCACGACGGAGGTGGAGAGGAGGGTGGGGGAGTTGGAGGACCTCTGCCAGCCGTTACCGGATCGGTTGACTCAAATACAAAGCCGACTAGAGATGGCAGAGGCGAAGTCGGATGATCTCGAAAATCGCATACGTCGCAATAATGTGAGGATAATTGGGTTCCCTGAACGAGCTGAAGGCCCAGACACCACTAAATTTCTGGAACACTGGCTTGCAACTACGTGTGGGGCTGAGGCCTTCTCCACTATGTTTGTCATTGAGCGCGCCCACCGCATTCCAGCTAGGCCTCCACCGCCTGGAGCGCCCTCAAGACCCATTATTGCCCGCTTTCTCAATTTTAGAGACAGGGATGCGGCTCTGGCGGCTGCTCGACGTTTGGGTGAATTGAAATTTGAAAATTCGACAATTTCGCTTTATCCGGACTTTTCCAAAGACCTCAGGAAACAGAGGCAGCAATTCACCACTGTTAAAAAACGTCTCCGCGATGTTGGATTACAATATTCCATGCTATACCCCGCCAAGCTTCGGGTGTCGGCGGATGGGAAGGTGCAATTTTTTACATCACCTTCGGAGGTATCGCAATGGCTGCACCGCAGCCCTGCGTGAAATGTTTCTACACCTGCTCTGTTGTTTTTTGAGCACATGGATGGGCCTCATATGGCTTGGCTTGTTGCCTCCGTGATATATTGATCGCCTGCCCTATCGGGTGCTTTATCTGGCAGATTTCTCTCCACACCGAGTCTGCATATGTGATTATACCCTGGCTCAGTTTACTACCTCTCCTGCTAGTGGGACCATGGAGCCAGCAAATAAGCTGATCTTAGTAGAACGTTATCTACTCACTATTTTGACGCCTACAGTTTGCAATACGACTTTTTTTTTTTTTGCTATTGTTTTGATGCTTTGTCTCTAATTTGCTATTGGTGCGACCACTTGTTTCCGGTGCGCTCCCAGCTACTTTTGAATGTTTAGGGATCGAAACTTCCCCATTATCGTGGGAAGTAGGATGGGAAATGTTCGGATTTTCCTTCTTCCTCTCTCTCTCCTCCTCCTCTTTTCCCCTTTTTCTATCTTTCTTTGCTCCATACTGAGAATCAATACCTGGATTTAATACTGTCCAATGGCAGCTGATATAACGGCCATTTCATGGAATGTGAGGGGTCTTAATGCTCCTCTCAAAAGATCTTTGGTCTTTAACTTCCTGAGGAAATATAACCCCCAAATTATCTGTCTCCAAGAGACTCATATTTGTAAGTCAACCAACCCTAATCCGATTAGAAAGATATGGATAGCAAAGGCATTTCACTCAGTGTATTCCAATTATGCTAGGGGCACCTCGATCCTTATACATAGATCGCTACCCTTTCAACTCCTTGACCTCCAAACTGATTCAGAAGGCAGATTTACTCTGATTCATGCATCGTTAGCTGGTTATCCGTATATAATCATAAATGTGTATATACCTCCACCTTTCAATGACTCTTTACTCTATGGTCTACTTTCACGCTTGGCAACTCTGCCCCTGGTTCCAACGCTAATAATGGGGGACTTTAATGATGTTATGGATATGAGTATGGATCGCCTAACCCTCTCTACTTCAGGGTGGTCAGGTACGAAAGGTTTGAAAGCGTGGGCAGACACTGCCGGCTTGGTTGATGTATGGAGAAGTTGTAACCCGTCTAAACGTATGTTTTCCTGTTACTCTAGGGGTTCTATGTCACGGATTGACCTTGCCTTCGCCTCAGTAGATATGTCCTCCAAAATTACAAGAGGTGTATCAGATCACGCCCCTCTACTGATCTCTTGGAAATTACACTCGCACCCTGCCAGTAAAACCTGGAGATTGAACCCCTTCTGGATTACTCATCCAGCTTTACAGGAAAAAATGAAACACTCCATCACTGATTTCCTTCAGGTCAATGTTTACACTGCTCCCCTACCTTTAGTATGGGACGCACTAAAAGCATATATCAGGGGTGAGTATATTTCTGGAATAGCTTACACTAAAAAATTGGGGGCACAAACGATGACTACTGTAGAGGACATGCTCAAAGAGGCTGAGGAAGGGTACATCCGAGATCCTGGTGACTCCACCCAATTTGCTTATGTCATTGCACAACGACAATATGCTCAGGCTCAATGGAAATGTGCCCACAAAAGTCAGCTGTACCACAAATTTGCACTCTATGAAAAAGGGGACAAGAATGGCAAGTTGTTAGCGCTCTTGGCCAGAGATGAATGTAGTCGACCAGCCATTCATGCTGTACGTAAAAATGACACGGAACTAGTTACTGACCCATAAGAAATTAATTCAAACCTAGCAGACTACTATCAGTCTTTATATTCATCTAAACTGACGAAATCACCCTTAGAAATAGCTAGTTATTTACATAGCCTAGATCTGTCTACTCTTTTCCTAGAGCATAGATCCTTCCTTGACTCTCCCATTCAAGAACAGGAGACTTTAGATGCTATTGCTACCCTACCCATGGGAAAAACCCCAGGTCCTGACGGAATTCAGAATCGGTGGTATCTAACCTATGCACCTCTCCTAGCCCCAATCCTAACTGATATATTCAACCTATCACTTACCTCAAGGGCCCTACCTCCCTCCTTCAGCGAAGCCACTATAATCCTTATACTGAAGCCAGGCAAAGATCCTCATTCCCAATCCTCCTACCGACCCATCTCTTTAATCAACTCAGATTCAAAAATCGTAGCCAAGATTCTAGCCAAACGTTTAAATTGTGTTATAACATTTTTAGTGGCTCCTGACCAAGTGGGCTTTATTCCTCATAAAGCGGCCAAGTTGACTCTCAGACGTCTTTTTACTAATCTCTCTATCCCCCACTCTAATCCGGGCTCCAGAGTTATTGCCTCCTTGGACAACGAGAAGGCATTTGATTCAGTCGAATGGCACTATCTCTGGGAAACTCTAAAAGCCATGGGCTTCCGGGATAACTTTCTACTTTGGATACAGGCACTGTACTCTAAACCCACAGCTAGAATCCTCTCTAATCTGGAACTCTCAGCTCCAATTAACCTGTTTAGGGGAACGCGCCAGGGTTGCCCCTTGTCACCGGCCCTTTTTGCTCTTGCCATGGAGCCCCTGGCGTGCTTAATTCGATCAACAAACGGGATTAGGGGCTTCGAAATTGGGAACATTTCAGAAAAAATTTTGCTCTTTGCTGATGATACTTTGCTCTACTTGAATGATCCAGGTCCCTCCCTCCAATTGGCTCTTCGGATAATTAATAATCACACTACCTTCTCAGGGCTTAAGATCAACTGGGCCAAATCTTTTCTGATGTATTTGGACCCTTGTGACAAGGACGGCAATGACTCTGAACCCCCATTGACTAGAGTAGACACGTTTAAATATCTAGGCATCCAGATCCACCCACAGATAAGCAAATTTGTAGAATTGAACCTTGACCCATTAATGTTACAATGCTCAAGTCCATCGATAGATGGCTTAAACTCCCACTCTCACTAATTGGCAGGATAAACTTATTCAAAATGAAATTTCTCCCAAAATTTTTATACCTGTTCCGACAATCCCCCATTTGGATCTCGACTAAATTCTTTAAAATCCTTCAGAGCCACCTCAATCGCCTATACTGGTCCCCGGGCCCGACACAAATTAAATATAATGTATTAACCTTGCCTATTTCATTAGGGGGCTTGGCTGCTCCGGATATGGGGGCTTATTTTCTAGCCTCCCAGTTGACTACCGTACAAAGGTGGATGGACCCTCTCCCGGAGGACCCAATCACTATGCTAGAAGCCCACTTCCATGGAAGGCCTGAGGAATCTGATATATAGAAAGCCACCTTCCATGACCACTATCACCCCAATGATGACTAACTCACTTAAAGCCTGGCGGGTGGGATCCGCAAGGGTGGGGAGAATGGATAACGTATTTTCACTGCATGTACCACTTTGGCATAATCCTGCCCTTCATAGTCTGACCACGGTGCCGGAACCACAGTTGTGGGCCAAATATTGTGTAAAGTATCTTGGGGATATTTATAAGGATAACATTCTGCTATCTTTCCAACAAGTTAAGGATAACTTTAATGTACCTAACAAGCTGCTATTCCTGCAACTCCGGCATGCCATTAACCAGCAATTTCGTTCTGGCCCACCTACCATAGAGGTACCCCCCCTTGAAAAGCTGCTTAGGAAAGAAAAATTAGTCAAACCGCTCTCTGCTATATACCACCAGATTGGAACGTGTACTTTGATTCCCAATGGTGACCATTATAATTAATGGCTTGCAAATATTCCTGACCTCACGGTTGATCAATGGGAAATTATCCTTGCCGAATTCATTCAGCCGATTATTAGATCCAGGGATAGGCTTATACAATTCAAGTATCTCCATAAAGCCTACTACACGCCTCACATTTTGCACAGAATCAACCCCACATTTCCGGATGTGTGTAACAAGTGTAAAAGTGGTCATGCTGACTTTTTCCATCTAGCCTGGAGCTGTCCCGTTATACGAAATTTTTGGTCTGATGTGGCAGCATGCATCTCTCAGCTAATGGCATTGCCGGTAGAACTACACCCTTCAGTCTTGTTACTTAACTACCTAGATGACACTGTTACTTCACGGACGGAAAAAACACTGCTCACTTTTCTACTATTTTTTGCTAAAAAGGCAATTGCCATGAAATGGAAGGATGACCTCCCACCTGCAACCACTTTTTGGAAAATACTGGTTGAGCAAACTCTACCGACCTTGGAACAAATTTATGCAGCTCGTGGTTGTCCCACGAAATTCTCCAAAATCTGGACTCTTTGGATACTGCAGTATGAATCCTATACTAACAGGACACAGTCCTCCCCTCAACCTGCTCTGGACTGGCTTAACGATCTGGACTTGACCTGATGTTGCTTGTGTGGAGCTTTTGCCTTATCTGACTAGGTGGTCAGCCCCCTTCTCGGTAGCTAGATTCCCCCCGAAGCCATATGGTCGGTCTTGACTTGTACTTAGTAACTATGTGTGAGGTAGGGATCCTACCCCCTTGGTCATGGATGTCCCCCCTTTCTCTTCTTGATCTCCCTTTAGCCTGATCTTGATCTCTTCTTTCTCTCTTTATCTCTTCTCTCTTTTCTTGCTTCTCCCCCCTCATGCTGTTTTCCCCTGGGGTTTAAAGTTAAAATCTCCAGTACACTGTGGTCATGGATATTTTGATTGTGTGTCATTCTACTGTACAATTCTGTGCTGGTAATAAATAAACGTTTGTATATTTTTCTCATTTCACTTCACCAACTTAGACTATTTTGTGCAGATCCATCACGTAAAATAAGATTAAGAAACATTTAAATTACAGGTTGGAATGTAACAACATAGGTAAAAAGCCAAGGGGGTGTATACTTTTGCAAGATACTGTATGCGCAGATAATAGAGCACTTGTAAGATACACTTAGTAGGAGTGAGAACCAAAAAACAAAAACTTTGTAGGTATGACCTGTTTAAAAAGGGCATACGAGGCACTGTGAAGTAAACTTGAGGCATGTACCATAAACATTTACTGAAATAGACACAGATACCTAGTGTAATCAAATCTGCTCTAATAGAAAACCAATACCAAAAGAACAGGGACATGGGCACCTGAAACCTACCTGGGGTGAGAAGCACTTACAGTGTAAAATCCTGTCACATGTGCCATGGAATGTTCAGCGTCACACATAAAAAAACAGTCTGTCTTAATCCTGCATACAGTATAAGACCATATTCACATGTAGAGAAAATCAGCCATCCTGCATAAACCAAGCTGATCCTAGAAATGGACTGACCATATTAATATTCCAGCAAATATAAGGGCTGATAAACCATCAGACTAGAGCTTTATTGGGTCAGATGACTAAATTATACTTGAAACCAGATTCTTAACCCCAGTACAGGACTGGTTAAGCTAAATCCCTTCCTCTAGAGATCAACAACTTAATGTGAAATCCAGAAAACAAAGGGAGATAGCAGGAGTGCCATATCTAAAAAGTTACCTAGCCAATGAAAAAATTAAGGCAGAACTTACCATTATAAAAAGTCCTGCTTGGGCCAAGTACTTCTTATGGTTAAGCTGAGCTCAGGAGAAGCGGTTAGAAAAAAATAGGAGCAGACAGCTAGAGCAGAGATTCTATAGAAACCACCAATGCCATCACTGCATTGACACTGTACACATTATCACTTCCCATAAATGCAGCTTTTGTCTAAAGTTTACACATAAAGAGGGATTCAATATACTGGGGATTTAATCATATAGGATCATATCATTAATTGCTACCTTCTTTCAGTAAGCACATTCTAAATTTTAATATTATATGATATAGATGCTTCACTCTAAGAATTCTTTTTCTTACCTTTCTGAATGACATATTGCGAATTTATCAGTAGAGCCCGATTTACAATAATACGGTCTTCTGCTTTTTTGTAAATGTATTCATATTCAGGAGCATTCTTGTTCCATAGAATTACATATTTATATGGGATGCATTTATCCAAATATCCCTTTGGAATTTTAGTGCAACCATCATACAGCAACCCATGCTCTTTCAGGTCCCTTCATTGAAAAAGAATAAAACAAAAAAAAATAATGGTTTTCCGAATGTGATGTGGCAATTGATATAATAAAATGAAATAGCCTCACATGTTAAAGTAAATAAAAGCAGAAAATGTCAATATAACCTCATTCTTAGTATTCAAATGGATCATGCAATTTACCGTGTCAAATTCATTTCACAAACTGTATCTTCCCAATCTCTGTATTCTTTCATTTTGCCTGCCCTCACAACCACTTTATCGATTTCAGTGTTCAGCTTGAAGTCTTTGGAAACAATTACATGAAAATATACCGTGATGTCATCTGCTTGTTCGAACGTCCTGCAATTTAAATGGTATGGTAATCCAGTTCAAGAAATGTACAATTTTTGCATATTTAGACATCTATCTATCTTCTCTATCTCTGCACCCTTAATTTTTACACCTTATACAGCAAATGTCATAGTAATATGGTTTTGCACAGTATGCTTATCCTAGGCCAACAGGGATTTTGGAGCTATGGTCTGTTTTGGCTCTAGCCAGAGCAGAGCTACGGCCTTATGAGGAGTGGTCAGTTGGTTCTCAACCCCCACCCATCTGTGATGATCCCCCAGAAGCATGCCACTTGCATTTTGGTTAACTGAGCCATTATGGCTGCCTTTCTGTAAAGTTCAAGATTATTAAATACTAGGCCTCCTTGGACTGAAGCCATAATGTTTTATTTATTTTGTGCCTTTTTTTAAACCAGATGAAATCAAGCATTTTACTTTGTAGCTTTTCAATATCTTTCTGAGGAGGAGTCACTGGCAGAGCTCGAAGTAGATTTAAAGGAATAGTTCAGTGTGAAAATAAAAACTGTGTAGATAAGACAGGCTGTACAAAATAAAAAATGTTTCTAATATAGTTATTTAGCCAAAAATGTAATATAAGGCTGGAGTGAACAGATGTCTAATAAAACAGCCAGAATCCAACTTCCTGCTTTTCAGCTCTATAACTCTGAGTTAGTCAGCAACTTGAAGGGGGGCCACATGGTACATTTCTGTTCAGTGAGTTTGCAATTGATCCTCAGCATTCAGCTCAGATTCAAAAGCAACAGATATGACCCATGTGCCCCCCCCCTCAAGTCTCTGATTGGTTACTGCCTGGTAGTCAGGGTAACCAGTCAGTGTAAACCAAGAGAGCTGAAAAGCAGGAAGTAGTGTTCTGACTGATATGTTATACATCAAATCACTCCAGCCTTTATACATTACATTTTTGGCTAACTAACTATATTAGAAACATTTTTTATTTTGCACAGCCTGTCTATTTACACAGTTTTTATTTTTACACTGAAGAATTCCTTTAAAAGTTTGGGAAGCAAAATAATTTTTAAAGAATATATTCTTCCTAGCCAATGGCAGGTTTAAGTCTTCTATCTTGTTGGAGTCAATCTTAAAACTCGATACACAGGTAAGATGAGATAGTGGGCAAAGGAAGGGAAAATGGGGTGGAGATTTGGTTGGGGGTACTGTTAAGGATAGGGAGGAGCACGTCATATTTTCAATATGGTACCAGTATTAAATATATTAAATATTATATGTTTGCAAATGCAAGGCGTCTGAATTGGGAGAGCTGGAGGTGCTGGAGGGAAAATATTATGTGATTGGTGTGGCCGAAACATGGCTGAAAGAGTCGCAGATTGGGCAGTTAATATCAGCGGCTATACTTTGTTTCGGAGGGACAGAGGCAATAGAAAGGGAGGAGGGGTATGTCTGTTTGTTAGGCCAGATCAGTTAATGGGAACAAGTTTATAAACTTGTTGTATGACAATTTTATGGCACAGGTTGTTGAGCAGCCAGAACTTATAGCAAATGTGCAAGTCATTGAACCCCTGGTTAATAGTGACCATAATGTATGTCTGGTGCAAAAAACAAATATACACTGGGGCAACAAAAAAACATGAATTTTAGAAAAGCTCATTTTAGTGCCTTGAGGGCTGCCCTTCAGAGCATTGATTGGGGCATTAGGTTTTCAGCTAAAAACACAGAACAGAAATGGTTGTCATTTAAAATGATATTAAATCGTTACTGTGCTCAATTTATTCCCTTAAGGAGTAAATGTAGAAGCACTAAGAATCACCCTATGTGGCTTAATATAGGAGTAAAGAAGTTAATAGGAAAGAAGAGAAAGACCACAAGTCTGTGGGGACAGCAGCTGCATTTAATGAATATAAACACTATAATAAATGTTGTAAAACAGCAATCAGGAAGGCAAAGAAAGGAAATAAAGAGTGCATAGTGGCGGAGGCTAACCCCAAAAGTTTATGTATATTAATAGTAAAAAGATGTGGGTTGAGAGTGTTGCGCCTTTAAAAAATGGTACCAGTATGGTTGTAACAGATACAGAAAAGGCAAATATGCTATATCAGTTATTTTCTTCAATGTGTACAATAGAGGAGTTTCCAGGCTCACTTTATAGCTGCATTGATAGCTCAGCTAAATCTAGTCAGTGGTTGACTCAGGATATGATTCATAAAGCTTTAATAAAAATGAATGTAAACAACGCTCCAGGCCTGATGGCATACACCCCCAGGTTCTAAGACAGCTTAGTTCAGTTTTAGACCAGCCCCTATTTCTGATTTTCTCTTTGCTTTCATCTGGTATGGTACCTATGGATTGGAGAAAAGCGGATGTCATTCCAATATTTAAAAAGGGATAACGATCTCAGCCTGGAAATTATAGGCCAGTAAATTTGACATCTGTGGTGGGCAAATTATTTGAAGGCTTGTTAAGGGATCACATTCAAAATTTTGTCCTAGCGAATGGCATTATGAGCAGCAATCAGTATGGCTTTATGAACGATAGGTCCCAGATAAGTGTGACTTGCTGCCTCTTATGGCAAGCAGGATGTTTCTATGGAAGAAGGCATTTTGTGAGGTTGCATCTACTGAAATCACCAGCTAGTACATAAGCATCTTCAGGATATTTATTTATGCAGGTTTGTGACCAGTTTGTACAGCTCATGCAGCAGCGCCTCCTCTTTCTGTTGGTGGTATGTAAACTATGATAAAGAAATATTGCAGTTCCCTTGGTTCAGAATTTTATGGATAAAAATTGTGTGTGGGGAGCATAAACTTTCTACAGTGCTGACATCTGTACACCAAATATGCTCGTGAAATATGGGAAAATAATGAAAAATATGAAAAAACACAGCTTATTCTATTAATCTATATTTATCTGCTTTATCTTCTCCCATTAGTTTCTCTTCCATGCCACCCTATTTATGTCCCTTTACACTCATCTCTTTAATCCGTTTCCGTTTATGCCCTACATCTATCTGGTTCTTCAGGACAGATCATTAAAAATATGACAATAAAATTTTGTTTTTTAAAATGACAAATTGTTGGTGAAGTGCACAGGTTTTACTCTAATGGCATTGCTAGAATATAGGCAAGGAAAATGAGCTGGTCACCTTTCCATAGTGAATATGTGAAATTGGCTGTAGCAAAATACAAGTTTTTGAAATGTGTCTAAATGCATCATGAGGACCTGACATCACTGCTGCACTTGGAAGGAGGGGGGGTACAGTGATCAGATGAAATAATGCCACATTACAGGAAAAGTTTATTCAGGCTTATTAAAAGAATGTATAATTTAGATTGCAGGTGGGTGACCAGTCCAGTCCTGCACATGACATAAATGTCTAGATTTTTGTCAGTATTAGTAAGTTTAACTCAACAAAAAAATTGTAAGCATTTTTTTCCTTATGACAAAATACCTTTAAATGGACCGGACAGAGGAAGAAAATATGATTAAATTGCAACTTAAGCTAGAACAGATTTGCAATAGGCCACTATGCGATTTCCCCAATACACCAGCCCAGTTCATATCAATTTTTAGCCCTATAAAGTCAAGCCCTTTTACATTCGGGGTGAGCTCCCACACAAGCACTTGGTGATAGATGTACACTGCCACGGTGCCACTGTAAATGGCAGAGAAGTGTTGCACAATATATAAAATCCTTATACCCTTATATATTACCCTTAGCAATCTATCTGTCTAATACAATTAAACTACTCACCAAACAATCTTGGAATCTGATAGTTGTATCAAAACAGTTTATTTCTCAATATTAATACAGTTTATAAAACCTATATTAATTGTATACCTTGAAGAATTGGCTTGTCCTTTATCTTCTTCAAAATTTGACTTGTTTACACTTCTTTTATCCAGTTGGGTTTCTCCCATTTTTTTCATGGTGGTCTACATTAAAAGGTAAGTATAAAGGTATAAAAATTTAGCACAAAAGACAGCATCCAAATACAAGTAAAAATATAAGCCAAAAGTATAAGAAAAAAATATATATAAGCCATGTTTGATGTCATTTGAAAACCTAAACAAAATATGTTTGTTTCACCTTTTACATTTGAACAGATAGGCACAAACCGTGCTGAATATTTATTTAAAAACATTCCATGTGTTTATCGATTATTCAGTGCCTGCCAAATTCCAAATAAAGTTCTCAGTTAACAAAAAAAACGACAACATTTGCAGAGTCCCCTGGGACCCCTCTACAAGAAAAAAAACATTGATGGCCAGCCCCCCCCCTCTAAAGTAAAAAAAAAAAAAACATTGGTAGCCAGGGTTCACCCATAAAGTTAAAAAAAATGTTGGTGCTCAGTTTTTTATTAAAAAAAAAAAAAAGGCCATTGGTTCTCAGTGGAAATCAAGTTTTCTTACATACTTCAGCTTCTACTTCAGAATCTTTGGCTCCTGTTCAGTGACTCAAGGGGGGCTAATCCGGGAAGCGGATTGCGCCTTGACTGCCTTAACACTTGAAAGCAACCAGCCCAGGACGATTGTCCCCCAAGTGCCCCCTGTCGGCCCCGAGTTAACTCAACAGATAAGTATTGTTAACTACAAATCCCAACGTGCATAGTTGGACCGTTCATAAAAATGTAATTTTTAAAATAATGTTGAGATTAGTATCTTGGTAACCAAACAGGTGATTGTTTGATTTGCATATTGCACTTGATTTGTCAACTTGCAGTTCAATTTGACAGTTCAATGTGAACAGGGGGCGCCTGCTAGCTGAAAGGGAGAAAGCAACGTTGGGCGAAACATACATTTCTGTGATCACCAGATGCTACATACAATTACCTATGTGGCCCCCTGATAACAGAATTCTCTGCCTAGCTAGAAAAACTGATCAGATTGACCTATACATGAGAAAAATGGGCTGTCATATATTGTTAAAGGGATACTGTCGTGGAAAAAATTTTTTTTTACAAAATGTATCAGTTAATAGTGCTACTACAGCAGTATCCTGCATTGAAATCCGTTTTTCAAAACAAGAAATGGATTTTTTTTATATCTAATTTTAAAATTTGCTATGGGGCAGGAAAGGAGCAAGGTGTGTGTGAGGTGGATAGCAGAGGGAACTCACAGCTCATTTACCTCATCTTTTTTTTTAACAATTGCTGCTTTATTGAAATTATAACAGAGGCTTGAATGTACAGTGGTAATTAAAATACGTTTCTGAGTTTACAATCAATATGCAGGATCAACAGCAGTTAACAAAAAGAACAATAAAATTGACATGTTGAAAATTGTTGCTACAATTGAATCTCTGTTATTGCAAGCAGCGAATCTAAGACCATATAACTGCTAGTGTAGTCGTGAGGTCCAACCTATGATCAGGACATGAGACCGTGACCTATTTCAGAAGGGTACACATAAAGAACAGACATATGCTGGATATACATGTGTAACAGACCCGCGTACGGGGGGATGGGGTTATAGGAGCCACCAAACTACTACTAAGCTGGCAATGTAACTACACTAGTGTAGGACCGTGATCATCATCCCTCCTCCTCATCCAGCCAGATCCCCCATATTTTATGAAATTTTTCCGGGCAGTTCCTCCTCATGTACGTCAGTTTATACATGGGCATTGCTTTCCTGATGAGGTCCAACCAAAAAGGGACAGTTGGGCCAGAGGAATCCTTCCATTTGAGGGCTATAGCTTTTTTTGCAAGCATTAGTAAAATAGAAAGGAGATTACATTCTGCACTTCTAACAGACACTTCCTCTACCCTGTTCAATAAGATTATTAGTGGATCCACAGGGATTAACCAACCCGTTTTCCCGTGAATGTTCTGCAACACTTGCTGCCAAAAAAGGTGTATCACAGGACAGGTCCACACCATATGATAATAGTCGGCCACCAGTTCAGAACATCTGGGACAGGCCGGTGCTAAAGTGGGATTCATCCTATGCAACCTTTGAGGGGTGAGATAAGTCCTATGGAGGTATTTAAGTTGGGTTAGTTTGTCCCTACTACATATCATCCCATCTGAGTAGGACTCCAGAGCATCCTTCCATTTTTCATCATCTAGCGAGGGTATATCTATTTGCCATTTCAGTTGGATCTTTCTAAGATTAGAGTTACCTATTGATATTAAATGATTATAGAATATTGATAAAGGTTTTCGGAGTTCAGGGTTGTGGATATAGGTCTCCAGCCTCCTGGGAGTGGTGTCCACTTGCCCACCCGGAAATTGCGAGCTTATGGCATGTCTCACTTGAAAAAAACGAAAAAGCATCACATTAGGCAAAGTAAATTTATCTTTCAGAATTTGGAAGGGGGGTAATTTGCCATCAATAAGAATATCCATGACATACTTGATGCCAAATCTCGCCCATAACTGGGGGTCTGGGATCATAGCAAGGTGTTTCAGCTTAGGGTTACACCAGAGGGGGGTAAATTTAGAACAGTGTGCAGGGATGGAGGGTGAAAAATTAAGAGCCACTTGCCAAGCCCCCACTGTAGCCTTCATGAGAGGGGTGATATGCGGAGCATCTGTTATACCCCTATACAGGAGGTTCTTAAGTCCCTCAAATGAGCCCACTACTTGCGCCTCCAGCTGTGTGGTGGCATCTTGTGGGGAGGGGGAGGCCCAACGCCAGGCGTTGACCAATTGAGCAGCCAGATAGTACAGGAATAAGTTAGGTGCTGCCAACCCTCCACTTTTAACAGGGAGTTGGAGAGTTGCAAGGGCAATCCTAGGTTGCGATTTGTTCCACAGCATTGAGATTTCGAGGCTCCGTAAGACACGGAACACATCCTTATTGATTTTCAGGGGAGATTGTCGAAATATGTAAGTTAACTTTGGAAGGATAACCATCTTGAAGAGGCAGATTCTGCCGTACAAGGATAATGGTAAGGATGACCATGTTTCAACTTTGGACTCTATGTAATGCAGAATCGGGGACAGATTAAGGTCTACAAATTTGGTTAAATCCCTGTGGATACAGATCCCTAGATATTTAAAAGAGTCTGCCCAGGACAGACCATGAGGGAAAGCGGGTACATCTTGGTGTTTAGGGTCAACGGCAAAAAGAAGGGATTTCGCCCAATTTATTCTCAGGCCAGAGTAAGCCGTTTGGCCATTAATAATGTCTAGTGCAGCGCCAAGCACCCTACCGGGGTTAGCTAAATATAACAACGTGTCGTCCGCATACATGGACACTGTTTCAGTGACTCGACCCAGTTGAAGTCCAACCACCCTTGGATTATTTCTAATTCGACAGGCCATAGGTTCCATGGCTAGGGAGAAAAGCAAATGGGAGAGAGGACAACCCTGACGGGTACCTCTCAGAATGGAAAAAGGTTGTGAAATCGTAAAATTCGTTCTGACTCTAGCTACTGGGTTATCATATAGAGCTTGAACCCATCGAATGTAAGCCGCAGGGATGCCCACTCTTCTCATCGTGGACCATAGATAAGGCCACTCCACTGAATCGAAGGCCTTCTCGTTATCAAGTGA
This sequence comes from Xenopus laevis, assembly GCF_017654675.1. NCBI lineage: Eukaryota > Metazoa > Chordata > Amphibia > Anura > Pipidae > Xenopus > Xenopus laevis. The sequence goes on from NC_054387.1 coordinate 28,364,370, forward strand.
AGCGATCACCCTTTCCCCCGAGTTATCATGAGTAATAGCCAGATTGGTGTATAGACGCCTAATATTAGCATCCGTTGACCTCCCCTGCATAATCATTTACCTCATCTAGTAACCAGTAAAAACTAACTAGGAAGGCAGCAAGGAGAGAAAGTCCCCCTCCAAAGGAAAGCAGAGAACAAACTTACAGAACGGCAGGAGCTTTGATAGTGTCTGTGGGAGGAGGGGCTGCTAGTGCAGCTGTAGAGCAGAACGTAGGAAAGTGAAAGTAATTGCTTCCCTGCAAACCATGTGACCGCTCTCCTCCAAACATCACACGCATGGGCAAAGAGGGGAGGGGGAGTGTACAGCTAGATTCTCATGTCGTAGTGCGACCTGGCTTTTCTTTACAGAGTGGCTGCCTCCAAGCACACAGGTAATGCTGTGCCTGCTGTTAGAGCAGCACAGGATGAATGTGTAATGAGCAGAAATGGAAGCCCCCATGACAAAATACAAACTAAAACAACTTATGCATGGATTTGTGGATTAATATTTTATTTGCCAGACAGTGTTTTTGGATGTGTGTTTTTTATAAAAATGCAAAAAAAAAAAAAAAGTTTAAAATGACGACAGATTCCCTTTAAGGTTATCCATAGCTTCACTCAAAAAGTTCTAGTCTATGGTCATTATTAACTTCTTTTTTTAATAAGGAGATCAGGGTTGTATAACTGGCCTAAAAAACAATTGCCGTATGCTTACCTTATCAGGATCCATTGAACTCCATTCTTGTTCTCCATTCTTGTTACTGCTGTCGGTTTTGGCATCATTATTTTCAAACTCTGGTTGCATATTTGAACATTTGAAACTTGGCTGTGCCTGGGTTTTGATGTTTTCTGCTGAAGACAATTTATTTTTGTCTATGGTGCCAGTCTGTTTTGCTGTTACAGAGTTATCTTCTACATTACAGCTGCTGGAATATGTACTTTTTGTTAACTTCTCAGCTTGTATCTTGCTTGCCTTGTTCACAATTTTACATTCCTTTATTTCCCCCTTTGATGCAACTAGATCACCTGAACTGATTTGATTGTTGATGCTGTTTTTAGCAGTCCCCTTCTGTTTCTTATTAGTAGTGCTGTCACCTTTATTACATGTATTTTCCTTTGTTAGTAGTTCATTAGTATTATTTTTTTCTATTTTATTATTTTCACTATTTGGGGTGAAAGATGATGCCCTTATGTTTTCAGTGTTACCTGGATCCTCAGAGACCACTTTATCTTGATGCATTTTGCTAATTGGCATACCTCCTGCATTTGTTTGTGCAGCATTCTCATCTATGATGCAGCTGCGGGAATCAGTATCCTTTGAAGTTTCCTTGGTTATACACTCACTGCCGTCATTTAGGAATTCCTTATTGATATGCTCTCTTGAAGCATCTTTGTTATCTGAATTGTCTTCTGGTCTGTTTTTAATGCTTTTCTTGAATCTCTTGTTCGTGACGTGGTCACTACTGTTTGAGTTATTCTTGTATTCAAAATCATTACCATTTGCATCCTGAGAAATAAAGCATTCTTTCCCTCTGCTGCAATCAGCCTTCAATGTTTCAACTTCTGCACTTTGAATTAAGTTATTGCTAGAAACTACAGTGGTATGCTCACTTTCTGTTAGCTGCAATTTTGCATTGTCACTAGATGAATTACTTGTGTGTTCCTCTTTGGTATGCTCATTGATGGTTTCTGGATCCTGGAAATAACTTATCCCTTTAGGTTTTTTAGCAGAAGAATCACTTTCCAAACTGGAAGAACATGTCACTGAAGCCATTGCTTCTAATGTCTTGCTAGTATTTCTTTTCTTCCTCCTCTTCTTCCTTTTCTGAAAAAAATAAACCATAACATGACAAAATGCAGATTAGTGAGATGATTACAAAGATATTTTATTATTACAGAAGGGAAAATATATTAAGTATGGTATTTAGTTCCTTTTTCTGTAAGTGTCAAGTTAAAGATATACAGTTTACATAAAAAAAAAATCTATTTAAACCAAATATTTTTATTAAAGATGAAAGGAAAAAAGTGGTTACTCTGAGGAAGAGACTTACAAATATCTTTCAAAGAACTTAATTTAATTACCGTAAGCAGCATTGTCCAGCAAGTAATGAAATAAAATGCTTAATTAGGTTTAATATGAAATACTTTTTTAAAATCTATAACAGGCTGACACACTATACTTTTAAGATTACCAAAAAACACAATAAAGAGGTTGTCCTAGACATGTTAGGCCCTACACTGGCCAAGCTGCTTGGTATCTAACCAATCAGTCAAATAAAAGAGCAAGAGCGTTGTTAAATTTACTTCGGCCAAGTGGGTAAATGTGCAGACATGGGGCAGTAAGGTCAAAATCAATCAAACTACTACGGCTAGCTTTACAAATCAGATATACATGATTCCTATTAGAAAGTTATGGAAATGTGGGTCCATCACTTTCTGGATGCAGATACTCACTAGAAATTTACTGTGCAAAAATGTTTACCAGGCAAATGTTACCTATGTTATTACAGGTATGGAACCAGTTATCCAAAATACTAAGGACCTGGGGTTTCCGGATAACGGATCCGATACCTGTGTTACTACTACTAAATTATTGTACCATCTGTACTGTATCTGTTTGTCTGTTTTTTAAAGTGCTTAAAGGGGAAGGAAACCTAGTCGTCGCAAACCCCCCACCCCCCTCCCGTTTCGTGCCTACCCGTCCCAGTGGGCAAATGCCCCTAACTTGTTACTTACCCTTCTGCGCAGGTCCAGTCCAGGGAGTTCACCGACGACATCTTCTTCAAATCGATCTTCTTCCTGCTGTGAACGGCGTTTTGGCGCATGCGCAGTAGGATCATTTCGCCGGTACGGATCTACTGCGCATGCGCCAAAAGTCACGCGCATGCGCAGTAGATCGTACCGGCATGCGCCGTTCAAAGCAGGAAGAAGATCGCGTGGAAGAAGATTTCGTCGGTGAACTCCCTGGACTGGACCTGCGCAGAAGGGTAAGTAACAAGTTAGGGGCATTTGCCCAGCGGGACGGGTAGGCCAGGGGGGAGGAGGGTGGGGGGTTTGCGCCGACTAGGTTTCCTTCTCCTTTAAAGGAGAAGGAAAGGTTAAAACAAAGTAAGCTTTATCAGGAAGGTCTACATAAATACACCAATAAACCCTCAAAAGTAATGCTGCTCTGAGCCATCTGTCAAAAGAAACACTGCATTTCTGTCCTTCTTTTGTGTACACATGGGCTCTGGTAGAGCAGGCTTTCACAGAGAAGGGTCTGGTTTTGTGCTTGTGGTCATAGGCGGTGTTGGTGGTTTCAACAAGCCATTGTGCTATGGTCCGCTTTGTGACCGCTTGTCCTTTCGTTTTCCCTGAATGTGAGACGAGTAGACTGTTGGTACATTGGAATGATTTTGACCACTTTAAGTATATGTGGATGGCTCTCACTACATCTAGATGATGCAGGTGGCTTTCTTTTTGGTTTGCCAGTCGTGGGCAAAAAGATGGTAGAAGTATAATTTCCTGGTTTAGGTGAAAACTAGATACTATCTTGGGTAGAAACTTTGGTACAGTCCTAATTACAACCTTGTCTGTCCTGATGGAGAATTAGCCAAGGATCCTTACAAGAAAGTGCTGCTATCTCAGAGACTCTCTTTGCTGAGGTAATTGCTATCAAAAAGCCTTAAGTCAGTGATCCCCAACCAGTAGCTCGTGAGCAACATGTTGCTCCCCAACTGCTTGGATGTTGCTCCCAGTGGCCTCAAAGCAGATGCTTATTTTTGAACTCCTGGCTTGGCGGCAAGTTTTAGTTGCATAAAATGATGTACTGCCAAACAGAGTCTCCTGTAGGCTGCCAGTCCACATAGGGGCTACCATTAGTCAATCACAGTCCTTATTTTACACCAGCCAGGAACATTTTTCATGCTTCTGTTGCTCCCCAACTCTTTTTACATCTGAATGTTGCTCACGGGTGAAAAAAGTTGGGGACCCCTGCCTTAAGTGATAGCCACTTTAGATCACATGTTGACATTGGCTCAAAAGGTGGCTGTTGTAATGCGGATAGAACAAGTGGTAGGTCCCAAGAAGGTGTTGGATCCTTTATGGGTGGTCTTGCTCTGATTACACCTCTGAAGATTTGGTGGACGATGTTGTCCTCTGCCCAGCGTTTGTGTGCGAGTGCTGAGAGCAGAAACCTGTGTTTTAAGTGTCCAGAGACCTAGTCCCTTCTGGAAACCATCTGTGAGAAATTCTATCACGGCTTGTGTAGGGACTTGGTCCCAATGGATATGGCGTTGCTCGCACCAACTTATGAAGAGTCTCCATCCTCGGTGGTATGAAGAAGTGGTGTCCATCCCTCCAGTGCTAGTACGATGGCCTGCAGTTCTAGCACATTAATGGGTAGGCGGCTCTCTTGAGGTGCCCAATCCCTTGAAGGGTTTGTGACCTGTACACTGCTACCCATCCCGTGAGACTTGCGTCTGTAGTTATGATCTCCCACTGGGGTAGGGACCAGTTCCGGCCCTTTCTGAGGTTCTCTGGTGTGGTCCACCAACTGAGGCTTTCTCTTGTCGTGTCTTCCAGTGCAATTGTCTTTTGAAGGTCCTTGTGGTTCTTGTTCCATAAAGTTAGGAAATTGCGTTGAAGGGGTCTCATGGGAAACCTGGCAAAAGGAATGGCCTCCAAGGATGATACTCCGAGTCCTATTTGGGGTAGGTATTCCTCCACTGAGGTTGTTCTCATTGCTAGAAATGACTGTGTTGTTGATATCATTTTGTTGATCTTCTCTTGAGGTAAATACACCTTTTGGGTGACTGAATTGAATAGGAGTCCCAGGAACAGAATTGTTTGGTGGGGTATTAGGCTGCTTTTGCGTTTGTTGACAATCCAACCATGTTGGTCTAGTACTTGTAACCATGTGTTTGTGTCCTTGTTTGCTTGGATCTCTGAGAGAGCCGTTATCAGCAGATCGTCTAAATAGGGTATCTGTCAAACTTACCGAACCGGGAGGGACCACGGATGGGAGGAAGACAACCCTTACAGCTCCACTACCAATACACCCTCCAATGGGAACAGAGGGAGATCAGTGAAGGTGTAGTAGGGGAGCCTGGAATTTCTGGCAGGGTGCGCTGGCCTGTGAAGGAGCAGGTCTGGTGTCTGTAGGGATATAGGGAAGTGCAGGTTTAGTTGCTGAGCAGTAGGTCTAGGGAGGAAGTCGCAGGAACTAGTGCGGCAATCACCTTAGTGTTCACTGCAGGTATTGATAGAAGAGTAGTTAGCAGAATAACAATCAGCACCGACGACACTATGGCTGCTGCACTGCACTTGCTGGTTTGAGCAGGTAGCGCACGTAGATGGTAGTCACAGAAGAAGGGCTCCCAAGATGAAACTGAAGTGTAGACGAGATGGGTACTGGATTGGCAGTAGTGATAATATTCAGACGATAGACAAGAGTCAAGGCAAAAGGCGTAAACAATAACAGGCAAAGTTCGGCAACAGGTAAACAGATACAGGCAAGGTTCCAAGGGTTAACTCAGCAGCGAAGTCAGAAGGCAGGCAGGAGTTGGCAACAGGAATTCAATATATCAAGCAGAGTTCAAAGGGTTAACACGGAAGCGTAGTCAAGACAAGCAGGTTCGGCAACAGGAGTTCAAATAAATCAAGCAGGGTTCCAAGGGGTTAAGCAGGAGCGTAGTCAATAGGCAGAATCAGGGTCAAAACCAAGGTACAATAATAATCAGAGAATTTACTCACAACAGCTAGTAAAGCGATGTCCGAGCACTGGGAGAAACTCTGCGCCGAAAGAAATACCGTCGCCTGCATCAATACGCTGCGCCCAGCCATTCCCCTGCGCCGGCGTCACGACGCCCGCGCTGTGACGTCACTGGAACGCAGCGCTGGAACGCAGCGCTGGAACGCAGCGCGCCGAAGAGCCGGGTCTCCCAGAATCCCGGTAAGTACCTGACAGTATCACATGTATCCCCAGCGATCTAGGCCACGATTGGAGTTAGGACCTTGCAAAAAATGCATGGAGCAGTACAAAGTCCGAAGGGCAATGCTGTAAATTGGTAATGCCTGTCGTGGACTGCAAATTGAAGGTACCATTAAGACACCAGGTGTATCGGTATGTGCAGGCAGGCGTACTGCAAGTCTATGGAGGTCATGAAGATGTTCGGTTCCATAGCTGCTATTACTGATTCCATCTTGAACCTTTTGTTGGACACCATGTGGTTCAATGGTTTTAGATTGAGAACAGGCCTGAAAGTTCCTTTCTTCTTCCTTAGCAGGAAGAGGTTTGAGTAGAAGCCTTTGAACCTGTGGTGAAATGGGAACTCTACTATCACCTCTGTGCTGAGTAAGTTGTGAAATTCTGGGGCTGTTGTACTAGGTATGAACCTGTGAGGTGGTAAGTGGGAGGAAAAGGGAATCTTGTAGCCTTATTGAATTATGGTGAGAACCCAGGTGTCTGTTACACGTGCCTCCCATTCACCCAAATATCTGTGTAGTCTGCCCCCCACTGCCTGTCCCTTCCATCTGGAGTCAGGCTTGGTTGTTGCCGATTTGTGTTTAGTTTCTGTTGGTGCCAGGCAGGTCTGCCGCGTTTGTTACTTTGTTCATTTTGGGATGCCCTGTAGTTGGAACGAAAGGGACAAAAAGATCTGGTTTGTTGGCTCCATCCTCTCTTGCCTGAGAACCTGCTCTGGTTATCAAACCTCTGCCTTTTCCCTGTTGGCAAAAAGGTACTCTTGCCCCCGGTCACTTCAGATATGATCTGTTTGAGATCAGGCCCAAATAAGAACTCTCCTGTAAATTTGAGAGAGAAGAGTCAGAGTTTGGAGGCTGTGTCACCTGTCTAGTGACAAAGCCAGAGCGCGTCTCACAACTATAGCGTTGGTAATTGCCGTTGCTGGCAGTTTAACCATCTCAGTAGAAGCTTTTGCCAGAAATGCTAATGCCATAGCCAATCTATCCACCTCAGATTGAAGTTGTTGTTGTGAGGAAGGTCGTTGGCGTGCCAATTCGAGCACCAAATGTCTGGCCGTACGGGCTAGTCCTGCTGATGCGACTGCCATGCGCAATACAGCTGCTGAATGAACGTACGCTCTCTTAAGTGTTGACTCCATGTGGCGGTCTAGTGGGTCCTTAAAAGCGGCATCTTCCTCTGGTAGTGCTGTGTGTCTGGAGAGGCGAACTACCGGGTTCTGATTCCAAGGCCTGGGTGCTACACCTTGCATGGCTACTGGCGGTGCCTGTGATGTAGATGGAGTGCCTGACATATATGGAGTACCCATTGCAGGTGTAATAGAGTCCCTGACAAGATCTCCTGTAGGGGGGAGTATTTGGATTTAAAGGTTCCTCCTCTGACTGTTGGGGTGGTTGGGGGGGGGGGATAAGACTGGTGGCTCTTGTGGATCTGTGGTCTTAGTAGGTTTTGCAACCAGAACAGTAATTTTTTTCGGTCCTTCTGTTTACATGTTCTGCTTTCAGGAAATTTGTCCATTTTCTTGCCTTTTTTAGCTGATTGTATCTCAGCTCTTAATTCTGTGAGTGAATCTGCCCTCTCCATTATCAGTATGTGACTCACTGTACACTACACTGTGCCTGTACCTTTATTTGCTCTGAGATGTCCCTTGCTCCCTAGGGCTGCTTCTCTGGGATGATCAAGCTGTAATGGCAGCGTCTGTTGATCGTGTCACTGCTCGCCTTATCTTAGGTGACATCAGTGCGTTCCACATTGTGCTTCCCTTTATTGCGTGCAGTCTTTTGGCACGAATTGGACAAACTCGTTGGCCGTGCCAATAAAAAAGGTGAATAAAAACAAAACCCTAACGTCTGCACTGAGGGCCGACTAGGGAAAATGGGATCATCAGATGGTCAGAATTAATACATTTTGTGTTTTCACACAAATTTCTGTGCGCACCACAATTTGTTGTGTACGCTGGCCTCAAAATTTGGTTGTGTGAGCACGAGGGAACATTGGTCCCATATAGATCATCAGATTCCATTCAGGACTGGAAAGAGAAATCCCACCCAGGACTTGAAAGCAGAATCTCATCTAGGACTTTGAAAGTGCCTTAAAAAATAATGCTGTGTTGAAGGTGGCCATTTTGACCCAAGGCCCAAGGGACTCTACCTTCATGTAAAGAAGGCAGCTCCTCGGGTACCTTTAAAACGTCACCACCTAAACAAAGCCAAGTATTAAATGTTATAAAGACTCTTGCCTGCCTGTAGCATAGGAATTAGTCAAATATGTCCCCCGGGTATCAGGGGTTTTTGGGAAGGAGGCAGTGGATCAGTTTACTAGTTTTAGCCTTAAAAATTGAACATGAAGTAAAAAGGAGAAAAAGGCTGCGCCAACAATAGGATGGTATGTCCTACAGGTTCTTGCTACTGAAACTGGTAGACAAAAGAAAGCAGAAGCTGACTTTCAGCTGCTGAAGGGCCATTAAAAGACAAATGTACAGTCCTTATGTCTGGAAATGTTGTGAGAAATAAGACAGGTCATAGTCCTGTTAACAAAGTCAGGGTATGGGCTATTATTATACCACCTAAATGGTTACAGTGAAAATGTTCTCAGATCAGATAGTGAGGAAGAGGATTTTGTTATTGGTTTAACGGATGATGAAGAGCAGGTGGAGATGAAGCATGCCAGGCCTATTACCAAGCATAAGACAAGGCAACGTAGTAAAGAGTATATGGCTGGTGGTGATGTTCATTATAGCAACTCTAAACATGTAGATGTGGTGGAGTTGAGAGAGTATACACAGATTGAACTAACTGATCTAGCTAAACAGTACTGGCAAAAGACTGGTAAACCTCTACTGACGTGAGTTCTCAGACTATGGGATGAGGGGACAGACAATGTACTTTTGTCAGGTAAAGAAAAGGCAAATATAGGTGTTTTAACTACAGACTGGCAGCTCAGACAAGCAATAAGAAAGGCCACAGAGTTTACTTTGAATTTTTCATTATTACATCTTGTTTGAGATGGAATAGTTCATTGGCTATTTGGAAAGATCTAGCCTTGTCAAATTATGGGGGAAGGTATTTCTAGGGATAAATGAGCCACAAAATCTAAGAAAGCTAAACTAAGAGAGTTTAGGTGCTATATCTGTTATAAAATTGGGCACATAGCAAAGAATTGCGCAGAGTTTAAATAGTACAGAATCACTTCCTCACATAAAGGGGAAGGGGTAAATCAAAATTCCCAAAGGTCGGAGAAGAAAACAGTTTTAGTAAATTTAGCATTGTGTGCATTGTTTTGTATTATAAGCCATAGTGTGTGGGTGTTTATTTCCTTGAAATATTACTGAAATTTCTTAAATTAGTATGTAATAGAATGGCTAATTCTAAGCAACTTTTCAATTGATCTTTATTATTTATCTTTTATAGTTTTCCAATTATTTGCCATCTTCTAACTGTTTCCTGTTTTCAAATGGGGGTCACTGACCCCATAAAAAATAAATGCTCTGTAAGGCTACACATTTATTGTTACTACTACTTCTTTATTGCTCATATTTCTATTTAGGCCCTCTCCTATTCATATTACAGTCTCTTATACAAATCAATGCATGGTTGCTAGGGTAATTTGTACCCTAGCAACCACCATGCTGAAATTGCACACTGTAGCGGCTGAATAAAAAGCAAAATAAATAAAAAATAAAAAAAATAAAACAATGAAAACCAATTGCAAATTGTCTCAGAATATCATTCTTTGCGTCATACTTAAAGTTCATTTAAAAGTGAAAAATCCCTTTAATAGTGCCATTAGCACTATAACAGAATAGGGTAAACTACACAAAACATATTTGCTGGAAATACCAAACATGGCAGGAGTTAGACTAAAAAAAATATGTGAAATGTGAACCTAAAACATAACAGAAAGTAACAGCATTATTAAAGGCTGTGTAAAAACCTAAATGGAATTATAATGAAAGACAAGTTATTATGTGATAAAAGCACCCTGTTAAATAGGACTATGAAGATTTTCATTCATCCTGGTCATGGTATATCTAGTATAGGTCAATCTAAAAACAACTGGACTTGCTGAGTAATCAATGAAGACGTTTCACTACTCATCTGAGCAGCTTCTTCAGTTCAACTGACTGGTGTGGGAAGTTTTCGGCATATACTCTACAGGGCAAAACTCAGCTGTCTTCCTACACTTAAAAGACAAGGGACACTCCTTTGAAGATAGCAAGGTCCAAATCTTGGATAAAGAAGACTGCTGGTTTGAACAAGGCGTGAAAGAAGCGATTCATGTCAATGTGGAGAGACCATCCCTGAACAGAGGCGGGGGCCTTCGACACCACCGGTCTGCTACATACAATGCTGTTCTAACATCTGTACCCCGGCGGATTCAGAACACTTCACACGTCTATTCATGAAACTCTCACAACACCTGTATCTAGGAGTTGCATGACACATTGGATAATCCTATCACAACTACACAGAATCAACACCTCTGTGAATTTCATCAGATGTCACCTCTTTGAAGAGTTACAATGTGCCATTGTAAATGGATTAGTGGAAGAGTTTATATGTCGAAAACTTCCCACACCAGTCAGTTGAACTGAAGAAGCTGCTCGGATGAGTAGTGAAACGTCTTCATTGATTACTCAGCAAGTCCAGTTGTTTTTAGATTGACCTATACTAGATACACCCTGTTAAACTTATATTGCTTATTCCAGTCGAGGTCTAGCCAATGGTTAATTCTAATACTTGAAATTCACATATCAAGTATTGACTTTTCATTTTACAAATGGCAACAGTATATAATGATATTCTATTACAACACAGAGCAGTTTACTTTGTTTACTTATGATTTACAAAGCTGTTTGTTTTTTATTGAGTGTGTATTATGAAAATAAAGAAATACAAATTCTTACTTTTTTGGATTTTTGCATTGATAAATCCTCCAGTGACGAAGGTTCATCTACATCTTCTAAGATTAATTCTTTTCCAGGTTCCAGTTCCATGACAGCCCCTGTAAAAGTCAGATTCCAGTAAAACAAAAACATAATCTGCTTCCTCAGACTATACAGATAAAGGGTCACAATAATTTCTCAAAAAAGGCCATCCTTACTTGGCCTGTTTCAAAAGCTTTGCTGCATCTTTAAATAGCCCAATAAATATCCAGACACTGACTGACATAATGGGGTTACCAAGTTAGAAAAAGCTAGCAGGTTTGCAAATACGCTAAATGACAGGTAGTTCAGGAACTTACTAGGAAAGATTCTCTTTTAGATCTGGTAATGACTACAGGAGACCAGAAAACACATGGTGGAAAATCAGGGAACAGAATTATGCATTATATATTGTTGGGACCCCAAAACATTATAAAATGAGAGAAAATCTAAAATCTGGGGATGTAAAATTGAGGTTTAACAGTAATAGAAAAGTAATCCTTAGCATTTGCATGGGTAAGGATTTGGGGATTAGTTAACATATCATGGTTTCCTTTAAAATTATGTTGCAGAGACTTTATAAGGGAATAACTGTAACACAACATTTTATACACCCAAATAGGATTAAACAGAAGTTGAATGGAATGTATTTAAAATGCTGCTTAATAAATAGATATGTACACATACATTTCCCCTTGTAAGCAAAGAAAGACATCACAAAGCAAAATCTTTACGTGTTAAGGCATTCAAGTTTGCTGGGACAGCTGAAACGTTTATACGGTACAAAGAGTCCAATAAAGCATGCATAAAGCTATCAGACAAGCTAAAATAATGGTTGCCATAATTTTATGGCTTGCACTGCACTGGGAGCTCCCTCCTGGTGAAGGCAGAATAGCACTCGAAGATTGTTCTTTTGACCAATAACTTCTCCCAACCAGGAGGCAGGCTTTATTAGCCCACCCCAAAACTGCTTTAAAAGAATGCTGTAATTTGTTATTCATATGCAGAAAGGAACCAGTTGCCTTAATGTATGTAACTGAATGCTTATTTGTAACTTTTTCAAATAGTAGATGTTCTCATGCATTAGAAAAGCAAAGATTCTGTTGTTATATATATATATATATATATATATATAAATAAACACCATAAGTACAAGCTGCACACCTCGAGTGTAACTAAAGAGACCTGGGTGCTCAAGTAAATTTTGTAAATATAGAGTCTCAAGTACTGGAACTCACAGGATTTTCACAAAAAAGGAGGAAAAAGGTTATCTCATGAATAAAGATGATGGTTTATTAAGCCAACGTTTCGGTTCTATATATATATATTTTATTTTTGGGTGATCAAATTGGGTGACCGTTTCTGTTGTAATAGAAACAGCTGGTATATAAAATATTTAATCATATAATTATATATAATAAAGTGAAATAAACTGTTAAAGGGGACTTTAACAGTCACATTATCACACTCATCCAATTCTCCCCAGTGGCATCCTGATTTGTAAAAATTACAATATAACCTTTTATTGTTGCTTGATTAAAAAGATCTCCAAGTGCATAAATTAAAGAACACATACTATACACTATAGATTTTTTAAAAAACATATACGATAATGGCATATTTGGCCTTTATATCAATTCATAACTCTATAGTAATTCATATCTTTGATTAGTGTTTTATGTAACGTTCGATTCCTGGAACCTCCTGAATTAACAGACCCCCAGGAGCTGATAACCAACACCTCATCGGGCACAACAACCACTAAAGTCTGTCTGTTCCCTAATTTTCTCACAATGGGTTGAGCAATAAGGTATGGTCAATGACATGCCTCCAAACACAAGAGAAAGGAGGGTCCAATGGCTAAATACTTTATCAAGATTTGGGATGCTATATGCTATTTCTGAACACCGTTTAAACCCCTATACTGCCTTCTCAAAGGTAGAAGAAATTACAGATTTCCCACCCCCTATGCTATGGTTCATTCATATTCCAAGAGATTAGGGGAGGAGCTAGTGGCATTTTCAACAAATCCTGTGCTCGTTGATTATAATCACCTAGCAGAAAAGGCTTAATTTGCATTCGCAAAGACCATTATACTAATATCATTAGCACTCATCCAATGGTAAAGGAAAGACAGTGAGCAAGGTACTCATTGCAGCATACTTTGATGTTTCATATTTTTACAACACTGACAAGAAAGAAATTCTCTTTAATAATTTTAGGATTCTTGTTTTTATTAGCATGTGTTTCTGTTTTTCAATTTATGTACTTGTGAATGTTTTTAATCACACGATAATAAAGGTTATGTTTTAATTCCTACTAATCAACATGCCACTGAGGAATTTGATGAGAATGATGATGTGTCCTAAAGTATAGTTTCTTTAATTTTTATTTACAGTATACAAATTATCTATTACTACAGGTATAGGACCTGTTATCCAGAGTGCTCGGGACCTGGGGCTTTCTGGATAATGGATCTTTCCGTAATTGGATCTTCAAACCTTAAGTCTACTAGAGAACCACGTAAACATGAAATAAACCTATTACACTGGTTTTGTTTCCAAAAAGGATTAATTATATCTTATTTTGGATCAAGTACAAGGTACTGTTTTATTATTACAGAGAAAAGGAAATAATTTTTAAAAAATTGGATTATTTTATTATAATGGAGACTATGAAAGATGGCCTTTTCGTAATTCAGAATTTTCTGTATAATAGGTTTCCAATTAACGTATCCCATACCTATATATATATATTTATTTTATTTTTTTCTTTATGTGGCCCAACCCCAGCCTGGGGCCAATGTATGAAATACATATTTAGCCCTGTGTGTCAGGTTTTTTTTCATTCTTTTTTTAAGAAAAAATCATGTTGCTGCTACAAAACATACACATCAGGCCCTAGCCTCACATGAAAATATAGCGCCCTATAGATCTTCTACGGTCCCTGCCCAAATTTCAAATGAAGAGTGGGCGTGTCCTAACAGTCCCAGCCAGACCTGGGATTTTCAGGATAACTGATCTTTCCGTAATTTGGATCTTCAAAGCTTAAGTCTACTAGAAAACCATGTAAACCATGTAAACATTAAATAGACCCATTAAACTGGTTTCCAATAAGGATTAATTATATCTTATTTTGGATCAAGTACAAGGTACTGTTTTATCATTACAGAGAAAAAGGAAATAATTTTAAAAAATTTCGATTATTTTATTATAATTATAATTTTATTATAAAGGAATCTATGGGAGATGGCCTTTTCATAATTCGGGGCTTTCTGGATAACGGGTTTCCGGATAACGGATCCCATACCTGTATATCTATTACTATATTTGAACCTGCTTCATGGTTCAATGTTACCCCTACATCTTACCTCAGGGCTGCAAAATTCATTCAACTTGGTTTAGAGAATTTTCTTTAGGTGGCCCAACCCCAGCCTAGGGCCAGTGTATGAAATCCATATTTAGCCCTGCGTGTCAGGTTTTTTTACATTCTTTTTTAATAAAGAATCATGTCACTGCTACAAAACATACACATCAGACCCTAGCCTCATATGGAAATATCAGTGGAGCTCCCTATAGATATGCTACTGTCCCTATCCGAATTTCAAATGAAGAGTGGGCATGTCCTAACAGTCCCTGCCAGAAGCACAGCAGGAGGGGGACAGCCAATTACAGCTCTGAGGTCACACAAGCAAAGACAGGCTTCAGTTCTCTATCAGGTCAGCCTAGCTGATGATTGGTTCCTATCGTTCAATTCAGTGTGCTGAGTGCCACCGCCTCCCCTCCACAGCCTGGAAAAGGAGGCAGCAGGAAATGAAAGAGATGGGTGGGACTAGTAGGGTTTTTGGCACATTCTAGTTTTTACATAATATGTCTACTTTAACAGATAGGAATATATTACCTCTTTATCACTACTATACAGCAAACGGCTCTGCCTCCAAAGGATCTCACCTGAAGTCACTTCTGACCCCTGGAATACATTCTTAGGCACTGTATACTTATTCACCACATTCATTTATTTTCAGTTTACGGACACAAGCGTACTTAAATAGTCTTTACCTTGGTTTGCTGTTTCAGTATCCGTTGAAACTACGGGACCCATGGGATGTGCACAGTTGCTGCAGAATTTTGGTGCCACCTCAAGAGACTCATGATTACATTTCACACACCTCATTTTCGATGATTAAAGCACCAGCCTATAAAAGAGTTAACTGTCACTAGACATTTTCTTAAAAATAAATTATTCACCACAGTTCTTCATAGGCAGCATTCAACATTTACAATAAACCTCTCTGTAAACGATTTTCAGATGCATACTGGTGTCAAAAGTTGACAACTAAGTAAGATTTTCACCCTTCGATAAACATGCCCTGGAAAGTTTAAATGCTAGTGAATCCCCTCAGAGGAAGAAGGGCCTTGTATCTCTGAAAATATACAACCAACAAAAAGCTGGCTTACATTTTCACAGAGAATAATAAGGAACTATTTTTTTTTTCAATGAAAGAGTAAACTCTCACTAATTCCACAATATACGATTTTTAAACCAAAATAATCGCAAGCGTTTTTCGTGATTGTCCCTGGAATAGATTCCAGTTTCACTTTGCAGAAACGCGGAAAGGCTCATTCCACCCCACGGGAGTGATACCGGGTTCTAAACTGGTGTCAGGTACGTGATAGGGAGCCAAGTTCGTGAATAAGGACAAAATTGATTAACGGGGCTCAAATATTAAAAAATAGCAGGAAGCCGCTTACGGAGTCTGCCGCTCGGAACAACGCACTTCCGCCTCGGATATATAATAGCAAAAATATAAACAAGACTAAAACGAATGCGTCAGTATGAGACGAAGCTCACCTGTCAGGTAAAAGGCCTTCCTTCTATTCAGCTCCATGAAAAAGACACTAGACCGCGCTAGTTCTTCTCAGCCTGACATAATGTATAACACTACAACTCCCTGTAGGCAACGCGGCAGACAAAAGTGATCGCATGCAGGCACCGCTGAGATGGATTGCGGTTGCGGCTCTATATTGGCTTTGTATTAGTACAGACAGGGAACTCACCTGTGGGGCTGTGCCCGGGATCATATAGTGTCTGAGCTCCGTTAGTGCTGCTGTATGCGCCAGTCACTGTGCCTCTTCCTCCAGTACCTTCCCTTTTTACTCACTTTAAAGTTTCGTTTTCTCCAGTCTTTAGTCTCTTTCTGTTTCATTTTATCATTTTTTGCTGCTTGCTCCACCCATCACTGTCCGGCAATGGTGGGGGTTTCCCTTCATTCCTATTCCTCTGGCCAGTTTTCCTGTATTACCAGTTTTTTATTTTCAGCCAATATTCCCGTGCTTTATATACTTGTGTTACTTTAGATAATTCATTAGTATTCTATTTTCTCTGTAATAATAAAACAGTCCTCTGTACTTGATTCTAAAAGATAATTAATCCTTTTTGGAGGAAAAACAGTCCTGCTTGGTTTAATTAATGTTTAATTGATTCTTTAGTAGACTGATGTTACAGTCAGGGGGGCACAGGGGGTACTGCTAAAGGGTGGGCCGGCTGTGCTGCACTTTTTGAAATAGCCAGGCCCCCTTAGGGTTGCCACCTGACCGGTATTTTACCGGCATGGCCGGTAAAAATGATGGTTGATCCCAATGTTATTTATAGGGAAAAAACACTAAAAATATAGGAAGGCTGGTATTTTTTTTTTCCAATAAAGTTGGCAACCCTAGCCCCCCTTGGACAGTGCCGAAACCTTGCCTACCCCACTGAAGCCATGAAAGGAGCCAAAGTTGAAGTCCCGAAGCGTCGAAAAGATCCAAAGCCACTAAAGAAGTCGAAGTCCTGAAGCTGCAAAAAGACCCGAAGCTACGAAAGCAGCCGAAGTTGAAGTCCTGAAGCCATGAGTTCAGCTCTACTGAACACCAATGAGTTTTTTTTTTATGTTACTAAACCCCTGGCCAACAATGTATTATTTTAATACTCTTTAGGCCCCTGCCACCAATGTTTTTTTTAAAAATATTCTCTGGGGCCCCAATGTTTCTTTTTAACTTGTAAGGGGGGCCAAAGTTTTTTTTCTCAAAAACTTTTATGGGGGGCCCTGTCGCCAATATTTTTTTTTAACTTATGGGGGGGGCCCTGACCACCAATGATTTTTTAAAAACTTTTATGGGGGGGCCCTGGCGCGTATGTTTTTTTTTTTTTACTTTTATGGGGGGCCCTGGTGCCAATGATTTTTTTAACTTATAGGGGGTCCCTGGTCACCAATTATTTTTTTTAACTTGTAGGGGGGCCCTGACCACCAATGTTTTTTTTAAAAAACTTATGGGGGCCCCATAAATTATAAGTTAATGTAACTTATAATGGGGCCCTCACCATCAATAGCTTTTTATACCGTTTTTAGCGTTGATGTCTGTGTGGTCTTTTAACTATGGTGTGGGTGGGATCGGGGTATGGGCGGGGCCAAGGGGGCCCAGAAAATTTTGTTATACGGGCGGCCCTGCCTAGGCGGGTCCAATCGGGCAAAATCGTGCCCGACCTGGACCCTCAGACCTGCAAGCTGACCCGCACCTGCCAACCACTATGCCCCTCCACCCAGGCCCACTACCCAACCCCCAAACAGCTTGCTTACCCCCTTGTTCCGGCACCTGAGAAATCCTGATGTGATGTCACTTTTACCCAGATTTTACATCGCACAATACCCTATTCCGCTACCACAAACTCGGGGGGGGACCACTCCTGCAACATAGCCAGGTACCCAGACGGGTTACCAGTAGATTACACGCACAATCAGGATTGCAGACATTTCTGCCCAAAACCCGACCACCTTGCGAGTATTCCGCGGGCAGTGTTAGCATCACAGGGCCCCGTACAACATAATCATCTGGGCCCCCCATCCTAAAAGTTATTAAACAAACCACACATTAGTGGCCAGTGTTTAAAAAAAAAAAAAAAAGCACAGATAGTAAGATTCAGAAATATTCACACAATGCTAAGTAGGCCAATTTTATTTATGTTATACACCAACTTTTTTAAAATAATTTCTACTAAAATACAATTGTGTAGGATTAGCTTTTACTAACAATCCATTTTATGTTGATAACTTTAATAACTCTGTGGTCGGGCCCCCACTGCTATCGGGGAGATGCAGAATCGGGTAGGGTGGGTGGAGCCTGCACATGGTCAAAGTGAAATTCGTATGCACTCCCTGGCCTTTCCGTGATGCAATTATCTGGTGCTTGTTTGACACAATAAATCCATAGGGGTCTATCCCCTTTTGCATTCATCACAAAAATGCATACTGAAATAAGAAACTTTCTTAATACAATCAATTAAATATAAGGGGGCTCCTTTGCCTAGAAGATGAATTAGAGCACAGAATAAATAGATACTTTTGTAACAATTTAACATAAGCAAAGAAGCAATTGTAACTATTTAAAATAAGCAGGTCTCTTGGAGAAACTGTGACTTGCAGCTTAAAGGGTAATTCACCTTCTTTAGCAAAACTGTAATAACACATAAAAATCACAGAAATGTGTTCAAACTTTTATAACCTGCCAATTTTTTTAAAATGGACATGGTAATTAGGGGGTGGTCACAAAATGGGCATGGTTAAATCTTTTTGTCCCTCTTTCTATTTCCAAAATGTTGGGAGGTATGTAGTAAGCAGTGTCAGTCAGCAGACTGCCAGCAAGATATTCTCCTGTACAAAAGTGGTATAAATTTAAGGGAGCAGTAGAGTATGTGTGTAGTTTTGGTTTCCAGGTGCCAAAGGATTATTATTAAAATAGAGAATAGTCAGAGAAAAACGATTTAGCTCATGAAAGTTCTCAGTTATGTCTCAGGATGGCTGGGATCACTTATACTGGAGAAGAGGCACTTTAGGGAAGATGTAATTATGTATAAACATATACATATATATGAAAAATATATGCTCCTAACTGCTCTTGAGAGTGTATTCCCATTCATTCTCTACAGTCTTTACATTAAACTAAATTCTATAATAGTAAGGACTTCTATTACACTACTGCTGTCAATGTGCTAAATATACAAGCGGACCAACAAATAATCTTTGATGCTTTATTCAACCAGTTGATTCTTCCTATGAACATGCTGGAATTCATTTAGCTTAGAAAAAAGGTGATTCCATCTTAAAATGCAAAGTGTTTTTTTTACTGTGAGAACTGTGAAGTTGTGGCATTATTTCCCAGAAGCAGTTGTATTGGCAAATACATTAGATTGCTTCTAAATAGGGTTGGAAGTTTTTTAGATAGATAGGGCAGGCACCTGAAAGTGCAATCTTCCAAAGCAGACATGTAATTGTAATTTTTATTTTTGTACAGACAAGGCAGCCTTACGTGTTGTTTGTTGGAAATATATATATATATATATATATATATATATATATATATATATATATCCAGAATCTCGTTATCACGAAAGCTCTGAATTACAGAAATAGATTTAATTTTATCCAAATAATCCACATTTTTAAGTATGATTTCCTTTTTCTTTGTAATAATAAAACAGTACCTTGTACTTGATCCTAACTAAGATATCATTAATTCTTATTGGAAGTATAAGGTCTCACACCTGTAGTATAAAAACAGCTGCAAGGTTTTCTTCACAACCAAGGACCCAGAGCTAGGGATGGGCGAATTTTTTCGCTTTGTTTCGCTGCGGAAATGACGCCCATAGAATGGCGTTGTGCGTCAAAAAAAAAGATGCGCTTCAAAAAAAATTTCGGCACGCAAATTTTTGGCGAACCAAAACGTGTCAAATTCGCCCATCCCTACCCGAGCAACCAATAAGCAGGTGGCAGTTATGTGTTTTTGTATTTATCAAACTTCCCCAAAAAAAGCAAACCATATAAAAAAGTTTCCTGTAAAAAATGCTAAATGTTAAAATAAAATATATTACCTTATGCTAAAAGAAAAAAAAAGCTTTTTATTTTAGTAAATGAGAGAGCTTCTGTGCATGTAGGTCCCTAGGTCCCTTATATTTCAACCTGTTTATTAATGACCTGGAGGTGGGCATTGAAAGTACTGTTTCTATTTTTGCAGATGATACTAAATTGTGCAGAACTATAGGTTCCATGAAGGATGCTGCCACTTTGCTGAGTGATTTGTCTAAGATGGGAAACTGGGTAGCAAACTGGAAAATGAGGTTCAATGTTGATAAATGCAAGGTTATGCACTTTGGCAAAAATAATATAAATGCAAGTTATACACTAAATAGCAGTGTGTTGGGAGTTTCCTTAAATGAGAAGGATCTTGGGGTTTTTTGTAGATAACATGTTGTCTAATTCTGGGCAGTGTCATTCTGTGGCTACTAAAGCAAATAAAGTTCTGTCTTGCATAAAAAAGGGCATTAACTTAAGGGTTGAAAACATAATTATACCTATATATATATATATATGGAAAGTATGGAGGGGTGTGTGTATGGATGCTGGGTTTTCATTTGGAGGGGTTGAACTTTTTGTCTTTTTTTCAACCCGATTTAACTACCGGTATGTAACTAAGTGATAAAGTGTTGGTTTCCTCTCAACTTCTAACATATCCAATATAATTCACACACCATATAATCATTTGGCTTAGCACACAGACATTTTTAATCATCTTGAGGCGAGCCACAACCATAAATACTCCCCTAGGCTGAAGGTCACTTTTGTTTGAATAGAAACTGCTCATTGGCAGGTACCTGTGTCAGTAGGCAATATCATTCAGATGGTTGTTGACTCTTTGCACTAGCCCCTGCAAATATCTAAAAATATAACATCATGCACAGATATAACCCATAAACACAGAGTCCTGCATATCTATGTATTGTAACATACTAACATTGTCAGCAAATTCTTCTTGTGTTGCACAAGATTGATAGGGCCAAGGTATTAATAGTTATCTTTCTGTTTTAGATACAGTACAGATAAGGTTTACATTACGTCTGCAGTTGACAACAGTTCTGCTTCAGTGTAGTACGTATGTTCATGAATAGACTGACAGTACCTAAAGCCTTATTTTTAAACATATTAGAACTATATTTAAAGAATACTGCTTAAAGGGGACCTGTCACCCAGACATAAAAAGCTATATAGTAAAAGTATTTTTCAAATTAAACATGAAACCCAAATTCTTTTTTTTATTATTAAAACATCCATACCTTTTATGGAATGTTTGGCCTTCCCCATTTTGTAGTAGTTACAAAGTTAACTCAGGTTGAAAAAGGACAAAGTCCATCAAGTTCAACTCCTCCAAATGAAAACCCAGCATCAATACATACACCCTCCCTACTTTCACATAAATTATATATACCTATATCTATACTAACTAAAGAGTTTACTATTACAATAGCCTTTGATATTATGTCTGTCCAAGAAATCATCCAAGCCACTTTTAAAGGCATTAACAGAATCAGCCATCACATCACCCGGCAGTGCATTCCACAACCTCACTGTCCTTACTGTGAAGAACCACCTACGTTGCTTGAAATAAAAGTGCTTTTCTTCTAGTCTAAAGGGGTGGCCTCTGGTACGGTGATGCTATTTGTCTATAATGTCTTCTAATGTACTTGTAAAGTGTAATCATGTCCCCTCGCAAGCACCTTTTTCCCAGAGAAAACAACCCCAACCTTCAGGCCCGGATTTGTGGCAAGGCCACATAGGAAATTTTAGGGGCGGCATGACGCCCAGCCGCATCCTTAGACACACTGGGAACGCGAAGCTCCCCAATGCTCCTGTGTCTTAGAGCGCTGCGGCCGGCCCTAGGACCCAGCGGCACGTCTCTGCACTCTCTCCAGCTCATTTATATCCTCTTAAAGGAGAATTCAAGCCCCTAATTTGCATCCCCCTTCCCCCCTACCCTAAATAGGCCCCCCTCCCACCTCCCCCCTGGTCTACCTGGCACCCTGGGCAAATGCCCCTAACTTTCTACTTACCCCTCCTTGCAGGTCCTGTCCAGTGGCATTCAAAACAGCCATCTTGTCTCCTTCAGTCTTCTTCCTGTAGTGAGCGGCATTTTCGGGCGCATGTGCCGTTGGAGGAATCTTCCGTTGCTGAGCTACTGCGCATGTGCCGAAAATCGCGATATTTCCAATTTTTTTTATCGAAAATTTAGTGACTTTCGACTTACACCAAGTGGCAGATCATTTCACTAATGTGCCCAAAAATGACTGCTATGGCTACGCGATTCCTGTAATTTAATTTTAATGGTTGAAAGAATGTCAGGCTGAACGGTTGGACCCTCACATTTTCACCTCACCAAATCTGGCCCTTGTTGCAAAAAGTTTGGACACCACTGCACTAAGCGATGTGCGAATTTTTTCTCTGAGTTTCGCCATGGAAATGACGCCCATAGACTCCAATGGGAGAAAAAAAATGTTGAGCAGCAAAAAAAATTTGCCACACATCAAAAAAAAAAATTGTTGCCCATAGACTTTAATGCACTTAAGCAAATTTTTGGCAAAGCAAAATGGGTCAAATTCACCCATCCCTAATGCGAACACCAGATTTTTCTCCATTATTTTACATTGTTTCTGCTTGAATTTACATAAAAAAAAAATGCATACAAATTTTACACTGTTTTCTACACGGCCAGACCTCTGCCTCTGCCTGCCCCATACAAAAAACATTTGCGCGTGGTTAGGGTTTATCGGTTCCTTACATTCTCCCCACCCGCAACACAGCTGCTCCTTTTATAGATTTGCACCTGCCTCTTTCGTGATGTCACTGCAGGGCGGGCACGGGTCCTGAAATGGAGGGGCCAGGTGTGGGTTGAGTGAGGGCAGGTTAGGGTCGGGTGAGGCCAGGTTAGGTTCAGGTGTGGGTCCTAAAAATCTGGACCCGCACATCACTAGTGTGTGCTAGCTGTTTTTTACACAACATAAGATATATATGCGGATATTCCACTTTTATTCCACTCCCCCAGGATCCTCTTTATTCCGTCTGTGTTTAAAAGGACAAAAGGCGGCATACCTAAAGAGTCTTTTCCCAAGTTACAGACTGCTGTCTTCTCCTGGATGTCACAGCATCACCTGAAACGGAATCTTTCTAAAACAGAACTTATATTTTCTTTAAGATCTTCCCCTGTCCCTCAGATATAACTCACAGTTAACAACACCGCCTTTCATTCCACCACACTCCCTAGGAGTTATCTTAGACTGACAATTGTCTTTTTCACCACACATCCAAACACTTGCAAAATCTTGTTATATTCAGCTGCGCAACATTGCCCAAATAAAGGCAATTGCCCCACATTTCCCTATGCCGGTTCAGACTCAACCAAAACACTTATTTCCTGCCTTACTGCAACCTACTCCTTGCAAGTATTCCAACAAGTCACCTTTCACAACTCCAATCTGTTCTAAACACTGCGTAACTTGTCAGCACTATATATAAATATATGATGATGTTCCAAAGTATTGGGTTCATTATACTGTAGTCTAGCATTAGATGGTAACTGATGCACCATGCAAAATGTTTGCAAATGCAAGGAGTCTGACTAGTAAAATGGGATAGCTGGAGGTGCTGGCGTTGGAGAGAAAACATGATGTGGTTGGTGTGGACGAAACATGGCTGAATGAGTCGCATGACTGGGCAGTTAATATCAGCAGCTATAGAAAAGGAGGAGCGGTATGTGTGTTTGTTAGGCAGGATTTAAAAGCTTATATAGGAGGAGGTTATGTTAGAAAATTAGGGGGCAGAAGTCTTATTAGTGGAGTTCTTCACCAATTGTAATGAGTCCAGCAAATAAATTGTAGGGGTATGCTATAGACCCCCTAATGTAAGTGAGGAGAAGGAGGCTAAGCTCTGATGCAAATAGAAAAGGCTGCTAATTTGGGTAAAGTAATAATAATGGAGGGTTTTAAAGGACAAGGAAAAGCAAAAAAATAAAATCCCATTTTTACTTTCTTTAATGAAAAAGAAACCTATCTCCAATATACTTTAATTAAAAAATGTGTACCTGACTGTATGCAGTGAAATTCTCCCTTCATTTACTGCTGTGGATAGGAATTGTCAGATGGTCCCTAACTGCTCAGCAGGGAAACAATAATACTTATGAACAGCAGGGGGAGCCCCCGCCACACTTACCAGCCCTGCAGAAGTCAAGCAGCTTTGTTTATGACGTTCCCTAAGTAGCTCACACCACACTGAGCATGTGCAGGGTCAGGGTCAGGCAAAGATGTTTAACAAAGTTACAAGATGACAGCCCCCTGTGGCTGAAAGCATAAATCATTTGTTTGATTAGGTTTTGTGGTGCAGTAAGTTCATGCTTATGTTTAGTATACAAAATACAGCATGTATAGCCTTATTCTATTTTAGACTTTCCTTGTCCTTTAATTGCACAGATATTGACTTGAGCAGTACAGCCAGATCAGTTAATGGGAAACTTGTTATAAACTTGTTGCATGACAATTTTATGGCACAGGTTGTTGAGGAGCCAACCAGAAAACAATGCTATTCTGGATCTAGTGATCTCAAATGACTCAGAACTTATATCAAATGTACAAGTCATTGAACCCCTGGGTAATAGTGACCATAATGTTATATTATTTTATGTCTGGTGCAAAAAACAAATATAAACTGGGGCAACAAAAACCATGAATTTCAGAAAAGCTCATTTAGTGCCTTGAGGTCTGCCCTTCAGAACATTGATTGGGGCATTATGGTTTCAACTTAAAACAGAGAACAAAATTGTTGTCATTTGAAATGATATGAAATAATTATTGTTCTCAATCTCAACCTTAAGGAGTAAATGTAGAAGCACTAAGAATCAAGAATGTGTCTTAATATAGAAGTAAAGAAGTTAATAGGAGGGGGTGTGGCTAACAGCCGATGTGAGCTGTCGCACTTTTAGATCGCTCCGTTATCCAGACTCAGAATCCTGTCTTAATCTCTGAAATACAGACTCAATCACGGAACCACAGTGCCGTAAGTGTGACCCCCTGCCAAAGAGAACAATTATGGGACAGAACAGAGAGCCTCAGAAGAAAATTTTGAAAAATATGTGAGGGAGTGCAGGGAGCAACAAAATGGCGGAGAATCCTCATCGCATACTCCACTTGAGACTCCTTCCTCACCTGCCTCCCCAACTCCACCGGAGCTGACCCTACAAAATATTCTGCAAGAAATACGGGACTCTAAGGAAGCATGTACTAATATTATAAACGCCAGAACAGAAGAAATAAAAGTGGATATGTCAATCATCAGACAGGACATGCAGAACCTTCGAGAATGCACTGGGGAATTGGAACACAGTGTGAGTACAATGGAAGACACACTAAGACTGGTCGCTGGCTCAGTACAAGATGTACAAAAAGTCTTAGCTGAGTGCCAGCACAAGGTTATTGACTTGGAGAACCAGTTGAGAAGGAACAACCTCAGATTTGTGGGATTCCCTGAACGTGTGGAAGGAAACTCACCTGAGCAGTTCCTGGAGCTCTGGTTAAAGACGGCACTGGGTGAGTCCAAGTCCTTTCTTCCACCTTTTTTATAGAAAGGGCTCATAGGATCCCCTCTCGTCCTGTGCCTCCCGGGGGCCCTACCAGACCCCTAATTGCCAAACTTCTGAATGCACGAGATAGAGACAGCATTCTGCGAATAGCTCGCATTAAAGGCCAGCTACAATTTCAAGAGCACAACATACAGTATCTATATATGCTGATTTTTCGACTGAGGTGCAGAAACAGCGAGCTAAGTTCTATGAGGCCAAACGGCGGCTCAGGGAAGCTAAATTGGAATATGCCATGCTGTATCCTGCCAGATTGAGAGTCATTGTGGATGGCAAAACACCTTTTTTCACCTCTCCGTTGGAGTTAAATAATTGGCTGGACTCTAGACACTAGAGTACTTTAATGTCGCATCGCGGCAAACAGGCACTTCGCACTTCCATTTCTATTGCCTTTGGGATCACTGTTAAGGACATTCACCCTCTTTAAGTTTCGGAGGGCGTTTTCTGGACTGTCTAAGGACTTTTTTTTTTCTTCTTCACATTGTTTTTCACATATGGGCGGCTGCTGAGAGTGCTAAAGGACTCGGTTCCTCAAAGTCTTTGATGGTATATGTAATACTGTTTGCCTGAAATTCGTTACACGGGCCCTCTCTATGATGCTCTCTGATCCAAAGTTCACATGGACTCTAATTTCACAGGAAATTTAATCCTAATGGGTGCCAATATGTGGTAAGGGACAAAGAATTGTGTGTAGGTAATTGCAAAATGTCTGGAGATAGGGGTAAGGAGTAAGTGTTGTTAGTTAACTCACAAGCCCTGGCTTAAGGGCCTAGCAGGCAAGCCATCCCTGCTTATACTAATGTTATATTATTTCTTAAGGGAAAAAGTTCTACCCAAAGTTGGGAGTGGTTGGAAGGGGTGGGGGATGTTAAATGGGGAAGTTCTAAGCTGTTATGGTTAAATCTGGCAATACAAATCTATATGATTATCACATTTGTTATAGTAGAAACTGATGGTTTTGATCCTAAATACCTACTTTATGGGGCTCTTAAATATCTTATGCTACAAGCTCATGGTTCTTACTCTGTTCAATGCTTTCACAAGGGTATACAATGAGTCTCTCATTATTAAGCTGGAATGTGAGGGGGCTCAATGACCCAGTAAAACGCAGGCTGACTATGGATTTTATTAAAAAGCGTAACTCAGATTTGGTATTCCTACAAGAGACTCATCTTACAGGCAACAAGGTAAAATCCATTAAGAAACCTTGGTTAGGGTGGTGTTACCATTCTGCGTATTCCTCCTATACAGCAGGTACGTCTATATTAGTAAAAAAGTCGGTATGCTTTAGACCCCTTACCATTAAAATAGACCCCCGCCTATAATTACTTTACCCGAATTCGCAGCCTTTTCTGTTTACATCAGGAGCTTAGCCTGTAATGGTACATTCTCTGATTGGAGTAAGGTTCTTAGTGTGGTCCCTCAGGGCTCGTTATTGGGTCCACTTTTATTTAACTTGTTCATTAATGACTTAGGAGAGTGTATTGCAAGTAATGTATCAGTGTTTGCAGATGACACAAAACTATCCAGCCCAATTTATTCCATCAAGGATGTGGCATCTTTGCAACAGGATCTTGACAAACTGGCAGTCTGGGCAGCTAAGTGGCAAATGAGATTCAATGTTGATAAATGTAAAGTCATGTACCCAAGCCACTTCATGGGACTGCACTAGGCAAATCCATTATGGAAAAGGACCCTGGAGTCACTGTAGAGCATAAACTTAGCTGTAGCAAGCCATGCCAGTCAGCAGCATCAAGGGCAAATAAGGTATTGAGCTGTATTAAAAGGGGCATCAATTCACGAGAGGAGGGGATCATTATTCTACTGTACAGAGCACCGGTAAGGCCCCATTTAGAATATGCCATACCGTTTTGGACTCTAGTGCTCAAACAGGACATTATTGTATTAGAGAGGGTACAGAGAAGGGCAACTAAGCTGGTAAAAGGTATGGAAAATCTTAACTATGAGGAAAGACTGGGCAAATTGGGGATGTTCAAGCTGTAGAAGTGGCACTTAAGGGTGAAATAATTATGTTTAAATATGTAAGGGGGTCATATATTAATCTCTCTAATGCTTTACTTACCAGTAGGTATTTCCAGCTGACACAAGGTAACCCATTAGAAGAAAAGAGGTTCCGCTGTGATGAAGATGTGGAATTCTCTCCCTGAATCAGTCATACAGGCTGATACATTAGTTAGCTTTAAAAAAGGGTTGGATGGCTTTTTAGTAAGTGAGGGAATTCAGGGTTATGGAAGATCGCTCATAGCACAAGTTGATCCAGGGACTAATACGATTGCCATTTTGGAGTCGGGAAGGAATTTTTCCCCCTCTGAGGAAAACTGGAGAGGCTTCATATGGGGTTTTTTTGCCTTCCTCTGGATCAACTAGCAGTTAGCCAGGTTAAAAAAAGTTAAAAAATTTAACTTGATGGACATGTCTTTTTTCAACCTAACGTACTATGTATGTATGTATGTATGTATGTATGTATGCACAAACTGATAGCAAAAAAATTTGATTTACCTCCTATACTAACATAAGAATAAGAAACATCACATTATGGATCAGGGTGGTCAGGCAGAACCCAAATGGTGTGGGGGGAAAATTAAAGTTAGGAAACAAAGGACTGGGCTTGTCCAATGTATTAAACATACATATAATAAACACACAGAGATAAATGGAGAACTTACTTTTTATTAAAATAAAATGTAATTACTGTAGATACAAACACTGATGTAGTAAAAATAGTTACATCCAATAATAAAATCCATATACCATAAGCCCTTTAACTTGTGTTTAATACATATGTTTTCTCACTCATTATTGCACAGAATAAGCACACTGGACAAGGAAGAATAGGTTTATCACTGTGATAAAAGCAGAAAATGCTCATATTACGCATGGAAGTGTTATTAAAATAAATCTCTACATGGAGAACAACACCCGGCAGTATTGGGCTTAGTCTCTTTTAATGTAATACATTGTAGAAATACTCATTATCATTTGATGACAAACTATACAAAATATTGAATTAAAAATGGACCATGGGTCAGATGTATCAGTGTGAAATTGTTCAGGGTAAAAATAAAAGCTGGGTAAATAGATTGTATGTGCAAAATAAAAAATGTTTCTAATATAGTGAGTTAGCCAAAAATGTAATGTATAAAGGCTGGAGTGATTGGATGTCTAACAGAACACTTCCTGCTTTGCAGCTCACTTGCTTTCAAGTGATTGGGTCATGGGTCATAATTGTTGCTTTTGAATCTGAGCTGTATGCTAAGGATCAATTGCAAACTCACTGAACAGTTATGTTCCATGTGGCCCCCCTTCAAGTCGCTGACTGACTGACTGAGTTAGAGAGCTGAAAAGCAGGAAGTTGGGTTTTGGCTATTATATTAGACATTAAGGGGCAGATTTACTAAGGGTCGAATATCGAGGGTTAATTAACCCTCGATATTCGACCAGGAACTAAAATCGTTCGACTTCGAATTTTTTTTGCGCAAATCCTGCGATCGAACGATCGAATGATTAACGATTAAATCCTTCGAATCGAACGATTCGAAGGATTTTAATACATCGATCGAAGGAATATCCTCCTATATATCTTGCCTATCAAAAAATCACAGGCAAGCCTATGGGGACCTTCCCCATAGGCTAACATTGACTTCGGTAGCTTTAAGCTGCCGAAGTAGGGGGTCGAAGTTTTTCTTAAAGAGACAGTACTTCGACTATCGAATGGTCGAATAGACGAACGATTTTTAGTTCGAATCGTTCGATTCGAAGGTCGAAGTAGCCCATTCGATGGTCGAAGTAGCCCAAAAAACACTTCGAAATTCGAAGTTTTTTTAATTCGAATCCTTCACTCGAGCTTTGTAAATCTGCCCCTAAGTCACTCCAGCCTTTATAGATTACATTTTTGGCTAACTAACTATATTATAAGCATTTTTTTTATTTTGCACATACAATGTATTTACCCAGTTTTTATTTGTACATTGAACTGTCCCTTTAAAGTGATGCTAAGAATGGGTAACTAATTCATGTTTCTCTACAAGCCTATACAAAGAAATATATTCTTATGTAAACCTGGGCCTGTTGATGCTGTCAATAAAATATTCATGTGCTGGACAGACATTAGCTGGAACTGATACTAGCCATTTATTTGCTCAAGTGGAGCTGGAAATATAACTGCAGGGAAATGGTTTGGTTACCCAAAGCAGCACAGGACTGACCTAACAGTTTCACTGATT
The DNA here is from genome assembly GCF_017654675.1 of Xenopus laevis. Classification (NCBI taxonomy): domain Eukaryota; kingdom Metazoa; phylum Chordata; class Amphibia; order Anura; family Pipidae; genus Xenopus; species Xenopus laevis. Next base: position 28,394,009 of record NC_054387.1, read on the forward strand.
TTCCATGTCAAGGTGACTTTTCTTGTGGTCTACATTTCGTTTGTGCATCCAGAATTACAGTCATACTGTCCATACAGAAATTTCTTACATACGATATTATCGCTGCATCTAGGGAGTATTGAGCTAAAAATGTCTGCAACTTTGCTGTCACATGGCTCTTTACCTTGTAAGTACAGGATATTACTTCTAGGCCTGACACTGGCATTAAGGGGCTGTGAGAGACGTTTCTCTTCACTCTCATAAATACTGTACTATGGGCTCTGGAATAAGGCAATTTGTCTTTTTCTCATCCACTGGGACTCAATAGTAACAGGTAGATCTGTACATGACCCACTTCATAATTCTACAGAAGCATATTGCTGTATATTATGTGTGCAATGTAGCTGTGTTCTCTGTAAAGAAAACATGTCTTCATTCTGGGCACAGGAGAACGCCCTCTTGGTTTTATCTTCTGGCTTGTTCCCTAGACCTGTCCACTCCCAGCAAATGTGAAATGTATCCCGACACCAAGAGAGTCTGAGATCCCTCCAGAGGAATCCAGAGATCTGCTTTTGGAGATAGTAAGAGAACAGAGGTGGTTGTGTTAATCATTTGTTGTAGGTGTGACATCAGTGTAATTATTTCTTTATAGTGGTGCTGTTTCAAGCTCCTTTGGCACAGATACTTGCTACTGACCTCTAATTTATTCATATTTTGTTTTTCTCAGTTGAATGTTTATTGAGTTTTCAAAAAAGAAAAATCAGGGGTACAGAAAACAAAGAAGGGTGGGGGGGGGAAAAGATAGTACAAATAATCAAGGTTGTAATCTAAGATACAATCGAAAAAAAAAACATAAGCTCCAACATAACAGGAAAGTGGAGGGTGTCAAAACAATAGGGTCCCATACAACCAACATGTTATCAGGAGGTTTGCTTATAATAAGCAGACTCTTTAAATCAGGGATCCCCAACCTTTACAACCCGTGAGCAACATTCATAAGTAAAAGGGGTTGGGGAGCAACACTAGCATGAACACTAGCTGGAGTGCCAAATAAGTGCTGTGATTGGCCATTTAGTAGCCCCTATGTGGATTATCAACCTACATTGAGACTCTGTTTGGCAGTACACCTGGTTTTAATGCAATAAAACTTGCCTCCAAGCCTGGAATTCAAAAATAAGCACCTGCTTTGAGGCCACTGGGAGCAACATCCAAGAGGTTGGAGAGCAACATGTTGCTCGCGAGCTACTGGTTGGGGATCACTGCTTTAAATGAAAGCCAGTTAAGCCATTTCACGCTATAAGTATCATATGAGTCAGACATGAAAAGGGAGAGTTCTTCGAATTTGTGGAGTTTGTCAACTTTTGAGTACCAATCCTGTACCGTCGGGGCTAAGGTTTGTTTCCATCTTAATGGAATGAGCATTTTAGCCGCATTTAATAAATGATGTATATTTTGTTTTTGAGTCACTAAAGGTATTTCTAATACCCTACTAGATGCATTTCCAATGCTCCCTGCTGAACTTTTATGATATATCTCACAAACTTTATTATATGCACACACAGAATTAAGTTATTACGTTCTTATTGGCTTGTTGTATCACACCAGTGCTTGAAAAGCTTTTTGCTAGCTGGAGGGCCTGGCTCAATACACTCTGGCGCAGCAACCAAAGAGAACTGAGTAGGCATATCTGTAGAATACAGTTTCTATTACATGTCTGTTGTAAGCAAACACTGTACAATCTAAGGTCCCTACCATATTCACACACTAGGGTCAATTTTACTAGAAGCCAGTTAGCCTGCCTGTTTTTGAGTGTGGGGGGAAACCACAATACCCAGAAGAACCCCCTAAAAGCATGGATGCAAAGTAAGGATTTTAGAAGCCAATGCCAAGTTTGGAATTACGTAAAACTTATAAAGCCACGGGCTAAATGCTTATATAGTAGTCACAGGAGTGTTAGGGGGATATAATGGGCTCATTTATAAACTCAAACAATATATTTCAACTTTTTGTGCTAAACCTGTATAAAAGCATTTAGCTGTTCTTGTTGCCTTTATGTGTGTACAGAACTCAACAGTGACTTCTAACTGACTTTCACCCAGCTGCAGCTAGGATAATGAAAGCAAGATTTGATTGTTTGCCATGGGTTACTGCCCAGGTGCAAGCAAATTAGCTGTCTGGTGTAGGGATGTGTAGGGTGATGGTGCACAAAGACTAGAAGTGCAGGGAGCCATATTACTAGATGTATACATATAAACAAATTGTTACAAATTACATAGTTGCATTGTTACATATTACTACAAAGATCACACAAGAGTGAAATATAACCTTATATTTCACATTCTCTGAAGCCAATGAGTAATATCATATTTCTATTTGCCCCTTTTAACCACTAAAATTTGGATTTTCTCGCCTCCTGCCAGATTTCACTCCCCTTGCACTGTTTTACAGTAATTGACATTTTTCTCCTTTTGACAGCTCTATCTAACCTAATTATCTACCTTGCTTGGCGCAACTTAATTTTCCTTGTTTGCCTTGTTTAGGTAAAGATAACCAAAAAGCATAGATTATTAATAAATTCATAGGAAAAAATATGTTCGGCACAAGCACTTTCAATGAACACAGGGGTATACTGCCCATTGAGGGGGAAGCTGTTTAAGAACAAGGAAAGTTGATTTCAATCACAGCCTGGCCTGGTGCACCTTCTAGGAGAAAATGGACTGGCTTTTACATGACATTATATCTCTAGCTCTTGGTATGATCTTTGTAGGGTGACCACTCCTAGGAAGTTGTTGAACTGCCTTCATTTGTACATGATTTGCCTCACTGGTGGAGTTTAGAAATAGTTTTGTAACCTTTTTCAGCCTGGTGATCATCTATGGTCCATGGAAGTCTCCTTTGTTGTTAAGAAGTTGACTGCATAATGAAGACTCAGATTTCTGTCCTTTAAATAAGGCAGGGCCTCCCACATCTCATTGGCATCCTTTTGAATGAAATGCCTGACTCTGATTTCTGCTTCAAATGAACTGAGAATCCTAAAGATTCACATGCCACATACAAATATGTAAATTTGGATGTTTTTTCCCCCAATAAAGAAATTGACACATATAATATTTTTAACCCTTTATCTAGTATTAGGACTTGAAAAGCATATCAAGTTTTATGTCACATTTATAGTATGCAGAAAATTAGAATCTTATTCTCACCATTAAATCCCTTTTTGTTCAATCAGCTGTGGGACGGGACATAATGTGGGTCGAGGGGAATATAATTTACCACTAGGTGGCAGGACAATAGAAATAGAAAGAAGACTCCTTCCTCTCTGCTATACCCTTCACCACCCACTGCAGACTTTCAGTTTTGTCTAACCAAGATGTAAGTGAACTCTAATCTGAACTGCAATTAAACTATATGCAGTCAATGGCGTGAGGCCAGTCTGAAAATATGCAAAGACCAGTCATTTAGTGGAGTACCGATTTCCCAATTTGAATGAGCCCTGAGACACAGTGGTACAATAGGGGAACCTTCCATTTGGCAATACACGCCCTGCAAATAGCCTCCTTGAACCCCATGGAGATAGTAGACTTGGGTGCAAATTTGCCCCTATTGCTCCCTGGTGGAATATGAACAGGGACGGTAAAGCTTGAAACACCACTTGGCACAGTCCAGGTAAAACAATAACTGGGGCCATAATCGGGTCAAGTGAGTGCAAGGCAATCTCCTTGGACATGCTAGGGCATGGGCAAAATTACAGAATTGTGATTTCCTGCATGATGTGGAAGTCAAAAATCACCTTTGGTACAAAAGAGTGGACTGTATGGAGGACCGCTCTGTCTGGGAAGAATAGTAGAAAGAAGTGTCTACTAATTTTTGACACCCTGCAGGCAGATGAAATAGCGATGAGAAAAATGGTCTTTCAGGTGGGCCACTGTAATGTTATAGTGGTAAAAAATTTGAATGGTGGAGGGAAATGAACCTGGTACTTGAATTTGTGAAAGTGTTTGAGAGAGGCAAAATGGAAATGTGCAATAGATGTCTTTGATGTCTAGCACTGCTAGGAATTCATTGGGGTTCATGGCTGCAATAACAGACAGCAGGGTTACTAAAGGTAACTCTGACCATAAGGATAACTTTATGGTCAAGTCATTCTCTGAAGGGTTTAGTTGGTAGAGATGTAGGTAGTTTCTGAATGGGGGAGGGAGCTTTAGGTCAGTGGATGAGGCAAGCAGAACACCGTGCTTCGGGCCGGTGGGGGGCATTTGCAGGATCTGGCGCAAACCAAATATTCAATCTTAGATTGTGCTTTGCCCTGACTTGAGAAGGGCCCCTCCTGGTTGCCCTCAGTCATAAAACAGACTATAGGAACTTCACCTAGATTACTGAGGTGCTAGACTGAATACTCAAGAAACTAAACATCAATTTTAGAAAAACAGTCAAGATAAAAAGCAACTGAAAAAAGTATTACTGGTGCATAATCTAAAACAGCTGAACTGAAAAAGTGTTTCAATGGTGAACTATCCCTTTAAACTTCTTGCAGAAGGATCCAGTTCCTGTGTTCTTGTCATTCATAACTAACTATTGAGGGAAATTTTATAAATTAATCTTTATAAAATAGCAGCCTCCTTTTAAGTTTATATGGACACACATAGTCACTCCAATACTTTAATACTGTATATAGAAATATACTGATATTAATAGCAGTATTTTCATGTGCGCCATTTATTTATTGTTGTAGAATGAATTCATGTTTTCCCAATTATTGCAGTAATTATTGGGCCCAGTGTGCCTGGGAACCAATAAGTAATACTCTGTTACTACTATTACTTGGGAACTGTAGTGGTACTTACCCAAGGATGTTCTGTCTTCAGGAACTGTACAACCCTAAGGTAAGGACACAATACCATTGTGGAGTAATGGTTGTGTGCTTTCATCCTCTGAGTCTTGGGCAAACACAGGATCTAATAATGATGAGACAATGAAAGCTAAGCAAGTAGGGTCCACTTGACCATTTGCATCAGAATTTACTTGATTTTATTATACACATACAACCTATATTTATATAGGGTTGTATAATTAACTGCAATGTTCTTGTTCATTACTTAGTAAGTGGCAAATACAAAGGATACTTTTCATACATACTGTATACTGTTTTAGAAACTAATTATTCCTAGGAAAATTAAATGTTTTTTGACTTTATTAAAGATACAGCCTGTCTCCATCTTTTGGATATTGCTTTCTCATTTTCTTCTTTGCAAGCTAGCCACACAAAATACGGTTGCATGGATCCTTCTTTAAGTCTAGTCAGCAGGAAAATTAATTTGTGTTACCTGCAAGCTACTGCCTCCATACAAGGACTGGCACAATGTGATCTACTCCAGATCATTACATACTGTACATACAAGCATATATTTGACATCCATCACTGAAGGGAAAATATACTATGGAAGACTATTAAAGATTAACATATACTATAATGCCTAACTGTTACAATCAGGGCCTGCCTCCATAAAGTAATAGAGAGCCATGACATGACATTCAGTACTTGAAGACACCTCTATGCCTTAGGCATAGATGGGGGTTGCTTCAGTTTAATTGACATTGGTATAGGGAGCTATATATTTGGAAATACTACCACTAAAAATACTAACATGTAATCTATAGTGTACAGGACCTGTAAGTGCAGGTATTATCCAGTAACTCTGATTACCATTTTCCATAGAATGCCATTTATACAAATACTACTTCTTTTTTTAATTATTCCCTTTTTTGTCTGTAACTATAAAACACCACCTGGTGTTTGATGGTAACTAAGCTGCATACATTCAGTGCAATCCTATTGGGATTTTAGTAGTCCCAAGGAATATTTATCAAACCTATGGAAACCGAAGTCCCAGGCATTTCAGAAAAAAGATCCAATGCCTTCCTCCTCTATATAAATGCATTAATACAGTTAAAAAATCTGTTTCTGTGCACAATATTCTTTGTCATTACTTCTATATAAGGCAAAAATCAATTATCATATCCCTATGAGGAAACAGGAAATATTTCTAGTTTATCCCATGATAAAATAAAAACAAAATGTTACCTGCTGTTTTAAGACTGTGCAAGTTCTGTAACCCCAGCAAATCAGATGAACTTAACATCCGAAGTAGATGAGGCTAAAAAGAAGACAATACAGAATGTAGTAATTATAAGGTAGTAATTATATAAGATCTGATAACTGCAAAGACACAGTCCTTTTTAGTGATGTGCTGGTCAGGAAAAACTCAACTCGCAGCCGACCCTGATCTGCAAAATGTTGCCATGTAAGACTAGTGGCGTAACTACTATGTTAGCAGCAGGGTGCACCCCCCCCCAGTAGGGAGGGGCTGCGACTAATCTCCCCTATCTGCCTTCTCCTGCCTTCCGCCGGCTAAAATGTAAATCCTCTGGGGGCGGGCACACGGAGCGCTTCCTTTTCTTTGAAGTCGCCTGAAGTTTCCTCGTGAGGCAATTACGAGCGACTTCGAAAAACTAAGAGCTCCCTGTGCCTGCCCCCAGGCGATTTTTATTTTAGCCAGCGGAAGGCAGGGGAAGGCAGATCAAGATTAATTTGCCGCGAAGAAGAGGAGATTTGTCACCTGGCGACTAGTCTACCCGAATCTGCACGTGTGGTCAGACCCTTAGAGATGCAAATGTGCATGTAACTTAAAGCAATAATGCACAGAATACAACTAGAAGTTACTAAAGCACATACATGCACTGATAGGGCTAGGTAGTTTGGCCATTTGGGACCTTAATTGCTGACTACTGGTAAATGTAAAGGCTTCTCTTAAGCAGCTGGTACAGCTAAACTGCACCAGAGCAGTTATTCATAGCAACCCATCGAATCTTGGCTTTACCTTTATAGGATAAGTAAACCTTTAAAATAAGCGAATGAGTGCTATTCTAAGCACTTTTGTAATGTACATTCATTATTTATTTTATCTTTATTCCAAGATATTAAGGGATACATGTACTGTTAATATGAATGAATTTTGTTACTACAGCACCACCTGCTAGTCAGTTTCTTACCAGTCTGACCACCAAGTTGTCAGGAGAAAGAAAGAGGCTGCTCTGATGTTCTTCTGCTTAGGAAAAAAAAGAAACCTCTCTCAAATCTTTCCTAAGCAGAAGAACATTAGAGCAGCCTCTTTCTTTCTCCTGACAACTTCCTTGGGGGTCAGACTGGTCAGAAACTGACCAGCAGGTGGCGCTGTTGTAACAAAATGCATTCATATTAACAGTACAGGTTTCCCTTAATATCTTGAAATGAAAAAAGAATAAATAATGAATGTGAGATATAAGCAATGCATTCCCAAACGCCATGTCACAGCAACCTAAAAGTCCAGGTGACTACCACTGTAATTAAAATAGTGATCAATTCAAGACATAAGGTTGCCAACCTGTGGAGTTACTAAATGCTTGAGTGACAAAACTGTCTTAGAATACTACTGTCTATACCAAGAACTATTCCTTTATCAAGATATACCTGTAAAGCTGAAAAAGATAGGCACACCCCCTGTGCCTTAAACTCGGAAAGGAGATCAGCCATTCCTACAGCAACTGTGTAATCTATCACATTCACATGGGTAAAATCCAACGTCACTGACCGGGGAGGAGAGACTGCAAAGAAAAGTACACATATTTCACCAGCATCACACTAACTGGGTAGATCGTCTTTAAATTAACATTAAGTATGTTATAGCATGGCCTATTCTTAATGAATTTTCAATTGGTCTTTATTTTTAATTGTATTCCTATTTGCCTGTTTCCAGAAAGGGGTTGATGCCAAAAAGGCATTGCTCTGTGAGGGTACAGTTTTATTTTTATTGTTACTATTTATTACTTTTGTTTCTATTCAGGCCCTTGCCTGAAGGCCTTATTTAGTAAAACATATTTTATTATGGGAGTCTTTGACTATGTTTGCTTCTGCACTAGTAGTGCAGAAGCAAACATTTTACAACCCGTCTACTATCTTTAACAGCAATGGCTCACCAGTATTTGTATCCCATGTGCTCACACATGCCATTAGCCATTGGCAAATGTTTAATAAACAGAGACAGTCTTGGTCCCTTTAGGTGAATTGATATTGGCTAAGCACAAAAAGCAAGAAAGAGAACAGATAATTTAACCCATAAGGTTAAAGGAGCACATACTGGGCTTTTGATCATTGCTATAAGTAGAGCTTCTCAAAAGGACTTTAAAAGCAAGCAAGGATCCTTACAAACATAAAACTTTTCATTTCATATAAAGTTTTTACAAGTTGCATAAGTTATTAAAGGTGTTTTTTGTTTTCATACATATATTGCCTATTTATCTTTGATAGCTGCCATAGCTTTCCTAGTCAGAGTCATCACTCCCCTTACTGATACCCTTTCAGACAAGGCCAGGCTGAAGAAGGATTATACTTATCAATCAGATCAGTAACCCATACCTCCCAACTGTCCTGTTTTGAGCGGGACAGTCCCGATTTTGACAGCTCAACCCGCAGTCCCGGGTTTGTTACTGAAATGTCCCAACTCTCTCTTTGATCTCCTGCACTGAACAGCCAGAAAAAGATACCAAGTTTCTAAAACTTAATTGGCTTTTGACAGAGAGCCCCGAATAGATACTTAGATACATTTGTAACAATATAAGATAAGAAGGTTTCTAGGGGAAACTGATTTGTAGCTTAAAGGGCAATTTACCTTCATTAGCAAAACTGTAATAACACATGAAAACCACAGAAATGTGTTCAAACTTTCACAACCTGCCTAATTGTGTAAAATGGATGTGGTCAAAAAATGTACCTACCTGTAAGTGTCTTCTCATAAATTTTGTCTTTGAGGAATTCCATGACTGGAAAACTTAGGCCACTCATTGGCGTCAGAACTAAGCCATCCATATCAGAAACCTGGAAAAACAAAACTATTTAGAGTATATTAAGTAGTATACATTATGGCCAACAGGACTGGTAAAATAACTTTACCTCCTTGTATTCATATGCAGACTAACCTTAATCTCTGGTCGTGCAATGGGATAACACAAAATAATAATTGAAACAAACGCTCCAGCAAGGATTCCATACTGGATCTCCCAGAAAGACAGCAAAAAGGTGACAAAGAATGGTATCAGGTCAAGTTCTGCAGAAGAAAACAATTTAATAGGCTGGAATGGAATCCCATTAATAAGCAAAGGAGAAACTTTTAGTATGTTTCAGATACAACTCTAGAAGTGGGTTTCCTCCAACACTCTAAAAACAAACAAGCACACCAACTGGCATCTAATGTACCTTAGATTGCAAGCTCCACTGGGGCAGGGACTGATGTAAATGATAAACGTTACCTCTAAAGTGGGGCATAAATATGTTGGCTCTATATAAAGGTGCAGAGAGCAGCCCCGTCCTTACCTCCTGCCATCGGGGGCTTTTTAACTTGTGTGTCTGGATTAATGAAGGGCAGGGAGCAAAGAGCAAAAAATGGTTGTTAGTGCTAATTCTTTGCACCCTGTCCTGTAGGTCGTAAATCCTAATGTATTTAGATGTGTGCACCCACCGCTTAGGTTAATTGCACACTCAGCATTTGTCCTGCTGCTGCCATCCTGCATAAAATAGCATTAGAGACTTTTTGAGCGCTTCTCTTATAACAATGATGATACACTGATTCAATGAAATCAGGAGTTGCCTTGGGATTGGGCAAAATTCCAATGCTTTGTGCTAAAGTAAGATTTGAAAATTTGATACATTGAAAACATAATTATACAAAGCAATACTTTTCTCATCTACATAATCTTACTTTTTACTTTCCACATGGTTTTGCATATTGTCAGATCAAACATGGGTGCCACGGCACAGATAATGACAGCGGCAAGAGCAGCCTTAGGTAGGAAGTAGAAGGCAGGGGTGAGGTATCCAAGGGAGAGCAAGACCAGAAGCCCTGGGAGAGCAAGAGATCCAATTTAAAACAAGAATTTTTCAATCACAGGAATATCCTGAAATATTAACTGAAATCTCAAAGTGTATAACAGCATCCATTCTGGTTATAATTTATATTTTAAGAAATGATAATGAATTATGAGAATCTTGCAGGGCACAGCAAATGTTGCTCAATGATGTAATATTTTATGCACAATAGTCATCTCCTGCAGCTTATATATATGGTATATACCTACAATTATAATATTTTTTATTCATAAGCTCCCTAGTTTGCAATTTAAGCAATCTGGTTGCTAGGGTCCAAATTACCCTAGTAACCATATATTGATATGAATAAGAGACTGGAATATGAATAGGAGAGGGCCTGGATAGAAAAAGGAGTACACTGTACTAAAAAGTAGCAATAGCAATACATTAGTGGCCCTACAGAGAATATGTTTTTAGATGGGGTCAGTGACCCTAATTTGAAAGCTGGAAACGGTCTGAAGAATAAGGCAAATAATTCAAGACTATAAAAAAGGAAATGAATGCCAAAAGTTGCTTAGAATTAGCCAACCTATAACATACTCAAAGTTAATTTAAAGGTGAACCAACCCTTTAACCAACATTTAATCAAATGCCAAGTTTGGCTAAACCAATCCATCTGTTTAGCAGATGGCATAAAAGGTAGATGCAGGCAGCTTGCAGATCTGCCAATGGCTCATCTTGGTACATGGCTGAGACACTGGTAAATACAGAAATTAGCAGATTGTGTATCCACGAAACTTCTGTTCACATCCAGTTGTTCAGGCTACCTGCCAAGCAAACAGATCAGCACTATACACAGTTAATTACCTCTATATCATAACAGTGGCATGTATAAAGGGTGATATAAGAATAAAAATATGGATTATTTTACATTAAAAGAATAGACAAAACATTTAGAACACATGCCCTATTAATTTGATTATGTTCAACATGGGAATATATTATCCCTTTAACCCTATCAAAACATCTTGAAACAGCTATAAGTAGGGGAACCTAGGGAATAAACAAGTTATAACAATGAGTTAATGGCAGAGCTCACCCCGTGTATTCCACCTCCTGCTGGACCGCAGCTCTTGCGATACGCCGGTCACCTCTTGCCGGCTACAACATCAATCCACTGAAAAGTACCGGACTCCTGAATGTATCTTGATCAACGCTCCGTAGCGATTCAGTGGATTGATGTTGGAACCTAGGGAACAGCCTGTATTTTATAATTATAATCTATATATATACTGTCAAGTAGTCAGTGACATTTCAATTCAGAACACTTGTTTGTCTCTACTGTATAGTTTTCTATATGCATTTATATGTAATTGCAGATTACTATCGGTCCAACTCAGTGGTTCTCAAACTGTGGGGATGAAACCATATTAAGCTAAATTCTTTTTGGAAGCCATTTTGAATTAACAAAGATTACGCAAAAAGAATTAACTCACCTGTGATCACTCCGCCTGCAGGCGTACACACTCCTGTCTGGGAGTTAAGAGCCGTTCTAAAAGACAAAGTCCATTAACAGTCAGAAATGTTAATGCCTGCACTGGAAAATTTATATTAAGCAAAAAATTAACTCACCTCCCAAAACTTCCGGTCACTGGATATGAAGAGAGAAAAGAGCCAAGGATGTTGGTAAAGCCTAAAGGAAAGATTAATTGCCGAAATGTCATGTCTATCTTCACATCTGTTCCGTGTTCTCATGCAAGCATGTCTGTAACTGACAACGCTATGAACTACATTACATCAGAAAAGGTCTAGCTACAAAACCAAAAGATGTTGCAAAACAAGGGCAAATGCATACAGCCATTCAAGTGATAACATATAAATATATATACATATACAGATATGGGACCTGTTATCCAGAATGCTTGGGACCTGAAGTTTTCTGGATAATGAATCTTTCTGTAATTTGGATCTTAAATCTACTAGAAAATCCGGTAAACATTATATAAACCCAATAGGCTGGTTTTGTTTGCAATAAGGATTTATTATTTCTGGATTAAGTACAGTGTACTGTTTTATTCAGGCCCTGATTTGTGGAAAGGCCACAAGGCCCAGGCCTAGGGCTGCAGAATTTTAGGGGACGGCATGAAGCCCAACAACACCCACATTGGTTCAGAAACACTGGGGATGCATAGGAGATACAATAGTTTATTTAATTTCCCGTGTGCAAAATCCCCATTGCACAGGTCCCGATGATGAAAATTTGTCCGAATAAAGGGGAGGCACAGGGTCGATGAGTCCTGGTTTTATTATTACAGTAAAAAAGGAAATCATTTATAAAAATTTGGATAAAATTTGGTCTATTGGAGACAGCCTTTCCCCTCTCTCTCTCTCTCTCTGAGCAGAGGTTAATGCAGAAGCGGCAATACTGTGAGGGAAATTGAATGGGTCTTTAATTTGACACAGTCTCCTTCACCGCAGGATCCTTAAATTATAAAAATAATGAGGCCTTTAAGTACTCATTTGTTTAACACCAGTGCTCTTAAATTTCTGTCCTGCATCATTAGAAGTACTTATTTAGAAGATACCAGTGCTCTTACATTTTTTGTCCTAAATTACAACAAATGCTTGCATACTTTTTTGTGGGCATGCCCTACTTTTACATTTTTACATTTGTCATAATCTACTTAAAGGGGTTGTTCACCTTTAAATTAACTATTAGTATGATGTAGAGAATAATATTCTAAGACAATATGAAATTGGTTTTCATTTTTTATTTGCGGTTTTTGAGATTTTTAGCTTTTTATTCAGCAGTTCACCAGTTTGCAATTTCGTCAATTTGGTTACTAGGGTCCAAATTACCTTAGTAACCATGCATTGATTTGAATAAGAAACTGGAATATGAATAGGAGAGGCCTGACTATAAAGATGAGTAATAAAAAGTAGCAATAACAATACATGGGGGATCGGGTACAGAGGGTGGTTGTTAATGGAACATTCTCTGCTTGGAGTAAGGTTCTTAGTGGGGTCCCTCAGGGCTCGGTATATCCACTTTTGTTTAACATGTTTATTTATGACTTAGGAGAGGGTATTGTAAGTAATGAATCAGTCTTTGCAGATGACACAAAACTATCCAGCCAAATAAATTCCATCCAGGATGCGGCATCCTTGAAGTCATGAACCTGAGATGTAAAAATATCCAAACCACTTATATCTTTAATGGGACTGCACTAGGCAAATCCATTATGGTAAAGGACCTTGAAGTCCTTGTAGATGATTAACTTGGCTGTAGCAAGCACTGCCAGCCAGCATTAAGGGCAAATAAGGTCTTGAGCTGTATTAATAGGGGCATAGATTCACGGGAGGAGGGGGTCATTTTTCCACTGTATTGAGCACTGGTAAGGGCCCATCTAGAATATGGCGTACAGTTTTGGTCTCCATCACTCAAACAGGAAATTATTGTATTAGAGAGGGTACAGAGAAGGGCAACTAAGCTGTTAAAAGGTATGGGAAATCTTAGCTATGGGGAAAGACTGACCAAATTGGGGATGTTCACGCTGGAGAAGAGGCACTTAAGGGGTGATATGATAACTATGTATAAATATATAAGGGGATCATATAATAATCTCTCTAACACTTTATTTACCAGTAGGTCTTTCCAGCTGACACATTGTCAACCATTCCAATTAAAAGAAAAGAGGTTCTGTCTAAATATTCGGAAGGGTTTTTTTACAGTGACAGCTGTGAAGATGTGGAATTATCTCCCTGAATCAGTTGTACTGGCTAATACATTAGATAGCTTTAAGAAGGGGTTGGATGGCTTTTTAGCAAGTGAGTGAATATAGGGTTATGGAAAATAGATTATAGCACAAGTTGATCTAGGGACTAGTCCGATTGCCATTTTAGAGTCAGGAAGGAATTTTTTCCCCTTCTGAGGCAAATTGGAGAGGCATCAGATGGGGGTTTTTGCCTTCCTCTGGATCAACTGGCAGATTAAAAAAGTTAAAAGGTTGATGGACGTGTGTCTTTTTTCAACCTAACTTACTATGTTACTATGGTACATTTGTAGTCTTACAGAGAATTTGTATTTTAGATGAGGTCAGCGACCCCCATTTGAAAGCTGGAAAGAGTCAGAAGAAGAAGGCAGATCATTCAAAAACTTTAAAAAAAAGACATAATGAAGACCAATTATAAAGTTTCCACTTCCTATAATATGAGCAAATAAGATTCCCTTCACTGATCTGGACTTCCTAGACAGATGTCACATTCAACCTATAAACTATATAATTAGCTGCATTAACATGTAAGACAGCAACATAAGATTCTACATTGCTGGCAGTTACAAATGTTGAAGCAGGGCTACATTATTTAGAAATTAAATTAGTCAGGACCTATTTTTCTGTTTTACATCAGCTGACATTTTGGGCTATACTACCAAGCCCCCTTTGCTCTTCTTTAAGGCAAGGGCCAGATGGGGTAAAAATTAGCCTGCTGGTGTCTGGAAGCCTTGTGTCGGCTCCGATGCAAACAGACTCATTGGATTTAGGCTCAAAATGCAAAGTCTCGCACATCTTCACAAAAATCCGCTGTGTGTGTTCGCTCCGGAGACAACAAAAGGCTTCCTGACCCGAGCAGACAAGAAGTTGGGGGCTGAAATCAGCCTGCAGTTTTCGGCAGGCTGATTTCTGCCTGTATGGCCCTAGCCGTAAGAGTAAAAGCCTTCACAATATTGGTTATAGCTGTAGGTGAGTTTCTAGCAAAGGGAAGTGCTGGGAATAGCCCAAAGCCAACAACTGTCCCAAGATAAAAGTTACAATATTGCCTCAAGATCCACTCACATGATGTCGGAAGGGTCTGATCTGTGATTATCCTCTGTATTTGTATTGCTACTTCTAATTAGTGTGCTACAGCCATAAGGAGATGTAAGCAGCTCTCCTCAAAAAGCACAGAAATCAAAAGTAATAATGGTAGTTACCTATAGCCAGCAGCTCCTGGTTGGTGTTGATGCGATATTTATTCTGAGATGCTACACAATAAAACCAAAAATACAAAATAAATATTCTCAGTATTATACAGGCAGAATTGTTACCCCATAGACAATTATGTGAAGGATACAAAAGGCATATGGCACATGGCGTTTTGATTGACCCGGTTTTCCTCCTTATTATAGGGGTAATTAAAATGTCCTGTGTGCTATCAGCCTAAGGTACTTACAACCTACAACTATACTAAGTACAATTCTCTCTAGTCCTTACCAAAAGCTCGAGCAATGGCCACACTCTCCAGCAGTCCCATAAGAGGAATGATCAAAAGCCCAGATCCAATCACCTGTTCAAGAATCATCAAATTAGTGCTTTAATTGCTAAATACATTAATGTAAACCTCACATGTATGTATATGTTTTGAACCATTATATTATTATATCATTCTTCCCAGGGTGCACTATTACCTGCATATTTTACTTTTGCATGAATATGGGTAGAGGCTACCAGACTGTTTCCATGTCCAAGCAACTTGCTAAACCTCCCTAAAAGATGTGTGTGGAAAACCAAAGCAGATCATGTTTATTTGGTAGGTGGGGGGGGGGGAGATAAAATGAATAGAGTAGATGTGTGTCTGGGGGCCAGAAGAGTACAGTGGTAACTAGTCTCTCAAAAGAGACTGCTGTCTAGCTTTGTGTGAGTTATGGGTGGCTTGAACAAATGGTCACCTTGGGCCCCCTCAACTTATAGCTATCCTCCTACAGTTGCAGTGATATCTAGGAAAGCAAATAAGCATTCAATACATCATCTCTTTAACCATTCCTGCTTATGAGGTGCTGTCAGCAAGTTAATCCTAAACTTGTCACTGCGGAAAAAAACAGAAATACAAACTCTGAAGAGCTCTTTGTCTCAAAAAATGCATGTGAAGTCATTAAACTTTAATTGCCTTAAATACTATCATCTGTAAATGTGTCTTTTTATACATTTCTATTTAATTAAATGCTCTGATTCCCTTGATAAGTTAACATATAATAACTATGACACATTGCACCAAAGCAGTTAGCTAGGTTAAAATAGAGTTAAAAGGTTGAACTTGATGGACGTGTCGTTTTTTCAACCTAACTTACTATGTATGTACTTGTCCTGTAGAGACAGATGATACATATGGTCAGCCTCCTTTTAAAAATGTTATGTAACAGCCACAACACAGAGCTACTAAAAAGCCATTACAGGATGCCCACAAATGACATTATTCTACCAGTAGTTACTTTCAGTACTTTTATTAAACAATCCTTGGGATTAAAAAGAGCAGTATTGCACTGGCAGTAATAGCGTTAACACTACCAATGTTTGGTCTCAGACCTTAAACAGACACTCCTTAATTATCCATCTAGATATTTTTAAGGATAGATGGTAGAATTTTCTTAGTGTTGGTTTGTTTTAAAGTATCTTCTGCTAGTCTAACCTGTGTGTAAAGTGGGTGGCTGAGCATATAACCCAGTGTTCCCCAACCAGTTGATCTCCAACCACATGGATGTTGCTCTCTGTGGCCTCAAAACCACTCGTTTTTGAATTCCAGACATTGAGGCTATTTTTGGTTGCATAAAAACCAGATTTACTGCCACATAGAGCCTCTTGTAGGCTGCCAGACCATATAAGGTGTACCAAATAGCCAATCTCAGCCATTATTTGGCATCCCCAGGAACTTTTTTCATGCTTGTGTTGCTTCCCAACACTTTTTACATTTGAATGTGGCTCACGGTTTGGGGTCCATTGTGCTTTACCTACCTGAACCATCTCACTGAAAGTTCTTGTACCATTGGGAGTGATCTCAGAAAAGGGTGGCAGTTGGAACTGGGGGAGTCCTTTTGCTGTCTTTCCAGTAAGTATAAAGGGTTGAGATCCCATAACATGGAAGGAATAAGCCACCAGTCCTGCACCAACAACTACAAGTGCATTGCGAGCTGCAAGGAGACAGATATACTGATCAGATGTGAATAACTCCTTTTCACAAAGTGCCAGGAACTATGAGAAATAGAATACTAAACTGTATGAATTACCGATCCTGCATGAATCTGGGGAGCCACTGGGGGGGGAGGGGGTTAGTGCTTGTGCTGCCCAGTCTCCTGAAAAGGCGCCCAGTAACTCTCCCTTACACACAGTCACTTCTGCCTACCTCATTAACCTTGTGTGGCTTCAATCTGACAATTTGGAAGTTGTGCATCGTTCCTGTACCCTTATCCCAGTTCCTTGCCTGAAACTTGTATGATCTCTTGGTATTGATATTGGCCTATTTACTGTACTTTGCCTCCATCTGCAGCTTGCCCTGGACCTCGGCCTGTTTCCTTGTTTGCTGCCCATCCAGACCCCTGCTGTGTATAATGGAACCATTATTGTTAGCTTTCTGCCTCCAACCACTGGCCTGTTATAAGGATTTGTGTATTTCTTATGCTTTGCTCATATTCTGCTGTGTTCTCGTTTCTTAATTAAATCGTCTTTCTTTATACAACATGACTTAAGCTTATCATCAAGCCACATTTGTGTATTACCCAGGTTATACAGCACATATGAGGTTAAGTAAGAAAATGCACTAAGTTTGCCCAGGCACAGTAACCAATAGCAACCAATCAACAGGTAGCATTTACTGGTCATCGGTTTATAAGCAAATGTATTGTTTGCTATAGGTTACTGCTCCTGGGCAAACTTAGTGCCTTTTATTACTTTTGGGGGAAAGGCTCCTACCTGTCAGCCACTTGCCTGTGGCCAGCCCTTACACAAAGTATGAAACTGGAAAAGAAGCATATGTTTTTCACTGTGAGGCCAGTGAGGTTGTGGAATGCCCTGCAGGGTGATGTAGTGGTAGCTGATTCTATCAACACCTTTAGCTTAAGTTCCATAGATCCAGTAGAATCTATGATCTGTGGCACTTCAGTACTTTTAGACATAGACCAGTAGATTCTAGGTTCTGCAGAACTTCAGGCAAGGGGGTGGGGGAAATAGGCTTTTATAAACTCTCTTTGTTCCCCTTACCCTAGGGAACAAGCAAAAACGGGAAATGAACGTGATCACCCATGGCAGCAGAAGACGTGTAAACTACTTGTCTGCTTCTGCCTGTAATTCCCAACCCCAAAGGATTCCTTACATAGATGACAAACTTTCATCTGCCTTTCACAACACACACACATACATTTTAGGGGGATCAAGAATTTTCACACATTTACAGGGCTCACACATACTCGTACACACATACATGCACACAAAGCGCACTTTGCCAAGAGTACAAAAAAAACAAACCTACATGCACAATTTGTCGTTGAGTGTTTTTTGGCATTGTGAGTAGCATATTTGCTAAACGCACGGTGCAGTATCTTTAATATTTTGGTGATTATGTTCTGTTTTTGGTGATTTGTTGCATTTTTAGCCATTTTATTGCATATTTAGTTCTGCTTAGTTATTGTTTGCTTGTTTGTGTCCAAAATACTTATTTGGGCAATTAAAACTAGGATTCTGACAAGCTCACCACACTAGGTAATACATTTTTTTGATTTGAGTGGTTTTATTGGATGTTTGAGATTTTATTTTGCATGGTTCTTGATTATTTTTACATTTTTGGCTGTGTAAATTTTGTAGTAGCTATATTTTCAGTTGAATGCCTCTACACGCCACATAGTTAGGTAAATCTATGGATATTGGGCTGTAATTTTTTGGATACTTCGACCATCGAATAGGATACTACGACTTCGAATTTACTTCGAATTCGATTCGAAGTAAAAATAGTTTGAATATTCGAATAATCGATAATCAAAGTACCGCCTCTTTAAAAAAACTTCAACAAATTAAACCTGCCGAAGTGCTATGTTAGCCTATGGGGACCTTCTACCGCATTTTTCTACGTTTTTGAAGTCAAAGTAAAAATCGTTCGAACGTACGATACAATCGTTCGAATCGTTCGATTCAAAGGATTTAATAGTTCGATTTTACTTCAATCGTTCCATGGCCAAATTCAGTGAAAAATCCTTCGACTTCGATATTCAAAAGTATTTTAATTCGATGGTCGAATTTCAAAGTATTTTTTACGTCGAAATTCGGCCCTTGATAAATCTGCCCCTTGGTGTTCATAATTAGGATGTTTTATGTTGGTACATTATGAAATATCGGATATATGATGAGGTAAAATGAGAACTTTGATGACGATTTTTAGAAATTTCATAAACTACTAAATATAGGAAAGCTTAGCGGCTTAGTAGTTTGGAGAAGAAAGACATATTTACCCATTTTGGATTTGGGAGAATATGTACATTTTAAAAAATATATTTCTTTATAGGGTCCACTTACTTATTAGCCACTTTTTAGTACACATAAAACAGGCAGGTTTTTTTTTTAGTAGTAGAAGTACATGCCATGAAATATGCATGCACAATGAACATTTTGGGGTCTCTACATGCCAGATAGTTTGGTATATAATCCCTATATCATTAAAAAATAGCAATTTTTAATGTTTTATATATTTAAAGTTCTAAATCTTATTCTAGAAGTAGAAATACTCAAAACTCAGATTTAGAAAGCACAGTTTGTCCTCAAAAATTATGTAGAGTTTTTCTATATGAACTAAAATCCAGGAAATGCCCCTAAAACGATAGAGCACAAAATGTTAAAAAAAAGTTTGGAACTGAATAAAATGTGAAATTCTGCTGATGTATATATATATATATATTAAAATAATAGTTACAAAAAAATGATTACAAATAACAACAAATAAATAATAGTTACTGCCTTACTCAAAAATACACTAACGGACTAGGAGGATAAAAAGTGTTCACTTTTTTGTAGGCTACATCTATGTTTTGATCCCACATGGATTGTCATTGCATCCTGATGATGATCCATGTTGGTTTGGAACACGTAGATGTAATTAGCATGTGAAAAATTTTAATCCACCTAGTCTTATAATTGGAATCATTTAGAATTGTTGAATTTGATTGAATTTTGTCTCTTTTCAACCCAAATTCTATGCAACTAAGTGAATACATAGTACTATTATAGGTACATATGCTCAAAAAATGGTTCCAAACCGATTTTATAAAGTGATTTTTATCACAAACAGCCTTAAATATGTTCTCATAATTTTTACCACTAGATGTCACCATTTGCATGTTTAAAAAAATATTTAAAATCCATACCATTAACGTGTTTAAATCTCAGGCAAATCATACAAATTAATTGCGGAAAGCTTAATACAAAAACTTAAATACATAAAAGTGTCAAACTATAAATATAGACATCCACAATAATATATGTCAGTTTCAGTTAACTAAAGTAAAAAAAAAAACAACAACATATACACACATAAGGGGTCTGTAATCACCTTACCTACATTTAAAAATGTAAAAACCCAATAGAATTGTTTGTCCATCAACATGGAGCTTAATTACTGTCAAGTACAAGATATATTATTTTCTATCACCATTAGTACCTGTTGTCATAATCCAAACAATGAGGTAGCAGATTCGGTGACAAATCGACATGCTCCGGTATGGCCTAGAAGTATGGTCCTTCATCCATTTTAGTGCGAGGAGAATGGCAATGCAGAGAATTCCCAGGATTGCATCTCCGGGTCTGCAAGAGAAGCACTAGCTCACTTAAAAGGAGAACTAAACCCCCCCATTGTGATAAGTACCCACTGGCCCCCCTCCCTGCCTCCCCCCTGCACAGTCTTGCCCCTGAATTCTGTCCCCTCTAGAAATAGCGACCACACATGCAGAGTGAGCACAGCAGAGCTCACAGGCGCCATCTTCTTCTCTTCGGTGATCTTTGGGAAGTGAGCGGCGTATTGGTGCATGCGCAGTTGGAGCATTATTCCGGTTTGCGAATGCGCATGCGCCGAAGGAGACAGAAATTGCCGAAGGGGAGGAAGAAGACACGAAGATTACCGAAGAGAAGAAGATGTAGTCCGTGAGCTCTGCTGCGCTCACTCTGCATGTGCTTTCGCTATTTCTAGAGGGGACAGAATTCAGGGGTAAGACTATGCAGGGGGGAGGCAGGGAGGGGGGCCAGCGGAAGGGGGCCAGTGGGGACTTATCACAACGGGGGGTTTAGTTCTCCTTTGATGATTTGAATCCCCACTAACCATTGCCATTCCTACACAATTTTCCCCCAATTATGTTTGACAGTTTATTTTCTCACCTTGTGCTTGGAAGCTCACGGAATGTCTGATAAACTTGTAAAATGAACTGACGAGGGATATTTTGCAAACCGAGCAGGTTCTGTTGACCAGAATGGAATTGTAACAACAATGGATCAAAACAAGGATGTTTAGAATAAGAAAATATGGTATGCTACATATATGCATACATATGATGGCTGTCAAATGTAAATATATAAATAATATGATTCCATTATTTTACCTTAACCTGGCTAAAAGCAATTGTGACAGCTGCTGCTGAAGTAAAAGCCTTGATGACTGGATATGAAATGAAATCCAAAAGGAAACCTGCAAACAAAAGACCAAGAGCTGATTCTGATGTTGGCAAATATGTATAAAGCAAATAAGATCTTTCCAGGACTTACCAAAATTTAAGAGACCCATAGCCAGTTGGATGCAGCCTGAGAGGAACGCCAGTAGAATGGCCAATGAAAGATCTCCCAATGTATACACAAATACAAGTAGGGACATGATAGCAGTTGGACCAAGTGTCACATCTTTAGACGTCCCAAGGAAGCAATAAATGAAGCACCCAACAAATGAGGAATAGAGTCCAAACTGCAAGGAAACAAAAGCCTTTAAAGCCACACATCCATCAAGATCAACCTTTTTCTCACTTGATAAAAAGCCAGTCAACCCCTTCTTGAAGCTAATGTAACAGCCACTATGACTGATTCAGGGAGAGAATTCTCCAAAGCTTCACAGCTCTCACTGTAAAGAAATACCTTTTCAAATACTAAGTGAAACCTCCTTTCTTCTAAATGGAATGGGTGCCCTTATGTCTGCTTGAAGGACCTACTGGTAAATAAAGCTTTAGAGAGTTTATTAAATACTTTCCTCTTCTTTCCTATTAACCTCTAAATGTCTGAATTTAGCCACATGGGGTGGTCCTTAATGCACATTTCATTTTTAAAGGGGACCTGTCATCCTAAGAAATTATTTAAATCCTATTTTATCATGTTAGTTAAGTAAAATAAACTTTACTTACACTATGTAAATTAGGCATAGAGGTGGGGCAGGCAATAATTGATTGACAGCTAAGATGTTTAAATGTGTTTATAATAGAAATGTATGTTTTAGTAAAAAAAAGTTTCATGTTCAGTTCAGTTTCATGTTCAGGGCTTTTAATATATACATTTTTATGTCGGGATGGCAGTCCCCTTTATGGGAATAAACTGAGAACAGTAATGATTTAATATCACTTTATCATATTAGAACCACTTCTGTGCTATGTGTTTAGCAGAAAACATAATGCCCCAATCTATGCCATTAAAGGAGAACCAAACCCTTAATTATAAAAACCCCCCTACCTGCTCCCCCTCAGCCAAGTGGTTACCTTTGGTTAATGCCCCTAACTCTTAACTTAACTCTCTTTGCAGATTCAGCGCAGCGGAGCTCACGGGCGTCATCTTCTTCTCTATGGTCTTCTTCAGGAAGTGCCATATCGGCGCATGCGCAGTTGCAGCAGTCTTTGGGTTTTTGACAGCTGCGCATGTGCCGAATTCAACAGAAATTGCTGAAGTGCCGGAAGAAGACCCGAAGAGCCGCAAGATGGCGCCCGTGAGCTCCACTGAGCTGAATCTGCAAAGAGAGGTAAGTAAAGAGTTAGGGGCATTTACCGAAGGTAACAGCTAGGCTGGGGGGGGGGAGCAGGGAGGGGGGGTCTATGTAGGTTAGGGTTTTTATGATTAAGGGTTTGGTTCTCATTTAAGGAACTAAAATGAGCCTTTCCGAAATTCAGTGCCCCAGTATAATTTAAAAGGGGTTATTTAGCTTTAAATTAACTTTTAGTATGTAGAGAGATACTCTGTGAACATTTGCATTTGGTTTTCATTTTTTATTATTTGTGGGGTTTGAGTTTTATTCAGCAGCTCTCCACTTTGCAATTTCAGCTATCTGGTAGCTAGGGTCCAAATTACCCTAGCAACCATGCACCAACTTGAATACAAGACTGGAATATTGATAGTAGAGGACCTGAATAGACAGATGAGTAATAAAAAGCAGCAATAACTATACATTTGTAGCCTTACAGAGCATTTGTTTTTATATGGGGTCAGTGATCCCCATTTGAAAGCTGGAAAGCATCAGAAGAAGAAGGAAGATAATTAAAAAAGACTATAAAAAATAAAACATGAAAGCCAATTGAAAAATTGCTTGGAATTAGCCATTCTATATAACATACTTAAGTTATGTTAAAAGTGAACCACCCCTTTAAATGAGATACAGTATGGGACTATTATCCATAAAGCTCCAAATTACAGGCCACCCCCCATAGACTAAATTTTGAATTCAGATTTTGAAAAATAATTTCTTTTTTTTCTCTGTAGAAGTAGTTTGTACTTCATCCTAATTACAATACAGTTAATCCATATTGGAGGCAAAATGATCCTTTTGATTTAATTCATGGTTAAATGAGTTTTATAAGACTTAAGGTATGGACATCCAAATTATGTAAATACTCCTTATCCAGAAAACCCAAAGTCCCAAGCATTATGGATAAAAGGTCCCATATATAACATTATGGTTACTATTACCTAGCAAATATGCAACTACTTGCACATTTGCTATACTACATCCAGTAAAGCAATATTTCTGGTTGGCTCCTTAACTACGCTCATCTGTTGCAGAAGTGCCCAGTTCAAAGGCACATGGAACTCTGAGGGACGCAGAGGAGCCATAGCGAGACTTTGGGACGCATATAGAAATACTTTTATGCCATTTTACCAAGAAATTGAATGTGAGTGTATTTTTATTATTCATTAAACTGTGTTCAAGAGAATCTGCACATGTTGTTCTTATCTCTCTACACAATTTGCAGAGATTGAAGCTGTGAATACGGAATGAAGTAATTTTAACCCCTGCCTGTTCCAACTCACGTCTGGTGAGTGTTTTGTACTACCGGAGAACAGGAACCCCAGTAGTGCCCTCTCTGAATCTGTCAGTTGTCTGGAAATCAGATACATTCGGGTTCTCTCCAGAGTTACGTTACTTTTTTCTCCGTTTTCACATTTGAGAGTCACTAATTAGTAAAGGGTATATGGAATGAATGATTATTCCACAAGGTGATTGATCAACACGGGGATTTGTGTCATTTCTAGGACACGTTTCACGGGACTTATTGTATTCACTAAGTGGCACATAAAAAGTGTTAATGAATACGGCACAATGTGTGTATAAAATCACTAAGGGTGTAAGTAAATGAAGTGTTGGAAATACTGAGGAGTGCAGGGACAGAAAGGAATTGACTGCCTGGCCTCCATGCCTGAGGCGCGGAGGCAGAAGTTACATCACATTTACATTTATAACAGGTCTGGATGTTTTAATAAATAAATTAATTTGGGTTTCATGTTTAATTTGTAAAAGACTTTAATTATACAGCTTTATATGTGTGGCTGACAGGTCTCTTACCTTTAAGAGATTAAAGATTTCGTTTTTTTTAAATCATATAATATCATGTTATATATGTTTTGTTAAACAGAAATAATATTATGTTATAAATGTTTTGTTAAACACTAATGTTATTCTGACTCTCTGTTGGTGCAGTCTCAGTTTTTAATCACTTTTACCGTTAGAGATTAAAGATTGAGTTTACACATGAAATAGAGTAAGATAATGTTGCTCTAATTAATATTTTTGTAGGTTGTACCAAGACTCTTGCTTTGCTGCTGCCATAATGGTTCATTCTCCATAAGTGTCATACATTATATTCCAGATGGCATACATACAGTGGGTCGTTGTATCATTTCTATGATGGGGAAGATTCTACCACAGTTATACCAAGGCAGGCCCGGACTGGCAATCTGTGGGTTCTGGCAAATGCCAGAGGGGCTGCTATAAGGTGCCATAGAAAGTCACTATTTAGTGGGCTGGTGGGGTCTGTTTGGGCCTCTTTGTGGGCTGATTGGGCCTCTATGTACCTGAAATGCCAGGGCCTTTTTTAATTCTCAGTCCGGGCCTGTACCAAGGCATAGGACATGCTTCTGTATTATAGTATACAGTATTCTGATTCTGATTTTTACATGTATATGTTGGGGATTTTAGAAAACAATGTGTCCTGTGCATATTCCATGCTGAATAATGTGTCTCTTTTTGAAGAGACAAAGATTAAGGAAAAGGCAGGATACCACTTATAAATAACAGCACAGACTCAGAGAATGGTGTGACCTACAATGTTTGCCTATATGGCAATAGATATTTATGGTGAAATATCTGTAATACAAAGCCCCAAGAGATTTTCTTTTCCCAGAGACTGATACAGGCAGACCACTACAATAATATAAAAGCCTGCCACTTACTTGCACAGGCAGTCCAGCAACTTCTGCATATGCCAGAGCCTGGGGCACCACTGTCAGTCCCACCGTGAGGCCAGCAATGAGGTCCAGCTGCAGCCATTGCAGTGAATACCGTGGAAGCCACTGAAGAAATGGCAGCCTCTTCTTTAAGCTTTCACAAGAGCAGCAACGCGTAAAGGTCATATGCAGCCTCCTGCCGCATGACTCGTCCTCCAAGCACTCCATGGCTTATCCCTCAGTCCAGTAAGCTTTCATGAGAGCTGTGACAATAAAAAAAGATTTAACTTCACATGTATACATGTCTGACACAATATTAGGTGATATATAAAAGAGGTTATATCTTTCATGGATGAGTTTTAGAATGGATTAAGGACATTGAAAGTGAAATTAAAGTCTCAGAATACTCCCAGAATACTCTTGCTCTTTGTGGTTGCAAGTAAATATCTTCCACTGCTCAATACACAAACATTGCTTAGCTTGTGCAATCTAGAAAACATTTGGCTTCTTCAGCAAACCTAAGGCCAAAGTCATATGTTTGTTTTGTTGTTACAAGTAAATCTATTCTACTGCTCAATAGAGAAGCAGTGTTTAGCTTGTGCAATCTTAAAAAAAATCTGGATTTTTTAGCAAATCTAAGGCCAGAGTTAGTGCTGAATAAATGCTAATGCATGTGGGTATGACCAACCGTCAGCACACAGCAAAGTGGCAGCCAAACACTGGGAGAAATACTCAGGTCAACTGGAAGAAGAAGTCAGCACAGTGTAAGGAAACCTAATGGGATTGGCAATGCGTGGATGGGCCAAACTCTGACTTACCATTTATAAACCCTGTCACTTGGAAGTACCAGACACGCGGTTTGCACTGCTTTTATAAGGCCATTTATATGCTCGTCCTGCACTGCTGTTATAAGGCCATTTATTTACTTCTCCCCCGCCTTCTGCAGTCACATTGTTCCTGTGCCTCTGGTGTACACCCTGTGGATGAAATAAGGAAACATCAGCAAAAATGAATCAGGAAAGTTGTGACTCAACATGTGATCAGCTTAAAAATGACATTTAAGCAATGGACAGATATGTAAAGCAATTTTAAAGGAAAATCAGAAGATCCTTATAACCCTAATTTTAAAAAAGGGATTTCCCCTGTTACAACTTTTACATCAAGGGTCTTATTGAAAGTAATTCTAGGAACACTCTTGTAGTGTGTAATGACAGAAAATGCAATTCCAAGCTTTAGGGAATTTGTGGGGTTTATATCTGCATTATATTATACATTTAGGGTAAGGCCACACTGGGCGTTATGGGGAGATTTGGTCGCCTGGCGACTAATCGCCTCGTCTTTGTGGCGACCAATCCCAAACGCCTTCCCTCACCCTGCGCCGGCTGAAATAAAAAAACGCCGGTGCTAATCACACGCATCGGTTAGTTTTCCGAAGTTGCACTTCGGGCGACTTTGGAATATAAATCGCTACGTGTGATTAGCGCCAGCAGCTTTTCATTTTAGCCGGCGCAGAGTGAGAGAAGGCGTTTGGGGAGATTTGTCACCGTAAAGACGAGGCAATTAGTCGGCAGGTGACCAAATCTCCCCAAAACGCAGTGTGGCCTTACCCTTATAATATATGGAGTGGATATCTAAGTAACAAGAGGAGTATGTTAAACAACTGTACAAACAAGTTGTGCAATTATATGGTAAATAGATAACTTGCACTGGCGAGGGTTGCATGCAATTGTTTATGGGTAAACAATAGGGATAGTAAAACATCATAGTTGAGGTAGTAAAACATCAAAGAAAGGAACAGCTCTGTTCTTATCTTGTAAAGCTGGCCATAGACACAAAGATCCGATCTTATGAATCCTCGATTCGTACGATTTTCGGACCGTGTGTGGAGAGTCCCGACATTTTTCATCCCACGGAGATCGGTCGTTTGGTCGATCGGCCAGGTTAAAAGATTTCTGCCGGCTGCCGATAATTTCTCTGCATATATTGCCGATCGGACGATTTTCAGTGGGAGACTTTGTCGGACATAACTTTCATATGATTGCTATCAGGGGCAGAATATCGGCTGATATGTTCTTTTACGACTTTATTTGATCTGAATGGTTAGTGGCAGGTCGGGAGATGGGGAAGTCCGATCGTTCGAGGATTTGAACGATCAGATCTTTGCATCTATTGCCAGCTTTAGGACTGGTTCCCATAAACTGTAGATAAAAGGATCATTTTCAGTACTAGTCAGAGGGGGTATGTGTCTTAAGACTTTACTAAAATACAGACCTTTCTATCCTTACCAGATGAAGACGCAGTAATCAGCATTCCCTTTAACAGTTGGGTCATGGTTTGTTAACAAAGTTCTTAAGTAATTAATAGATCAGATTTTAATATCAAGAAGTTACTTTTAAATGTAACTAATGTATCAGTTTAGAACAGAGGGGCAAATTCACTAAAGGACGAAGCGCCTAACGATAGCGTTAATTCGCTAGCGTAGCGCATTTTTCGTTAATTCGCCGATTCACTGGCGTAAATTCGCTAGTGTTACTTTGCACCCTTACACCTGTCAAATTTGCGCAACGGACGTAACTAAGCAAATTCACTGACGCGCGCATTTTTCTGAACGCTACCTTTTACACCAGACTTCCTTCGCCACCTCAGACCAGGCGAAGTGCAATAGAGTAGAAAGGGATTGCTTCAAAAAAAGTTAAAAAATTTTCTAAGTCCCAAAAAACACTGGCGTTTTTTCTTTTTTTATGGATGATAGGCTGAAAAAGAGCGAAAATTTTTTTGGGGCTACCCTCCTTCCCCCCTATATTTCCTAACTCATGGCACCTTAACTATACAGTGGGCACATGTGTAGGGCAAAATAAAAATGTTATTTGCTGTTTTGAAGGTTTCCCAGGCTTGTGTAGTGATGCTACATATACCTCCATTGTAACTTCAATTTGGCGCCGTATGCAAATTAAGCATCACTAGCGTAACTTCGCTTTGCTTGGAGAATTAACGCTAGTGCAACTTTGCAACCTTACGCTTCCCCTGAGCGCAACTTCGGATTTAAGTGAATTTGCGTAGCGCTGGCGAAAATACTCCTGGCGAAGTGCGGCGAAGCGGACGCTGGCGCAACTACAAATCTTAGTGAATTTGCCCCAGAGTTGGTGACAATATATCAGACGGTGGAAAACACACAAATGACATAAGGAGCCAAACTCCTATCTAGCTGAAAATGGATGAAAAAATTAAAGCAAGCTCCAATACAACAGCTATTAAAATTAGCTGAGCAGCTCACAAAGGCACCCATGTTCTCTTTGCAGTTAACAAGACATGCTTGGTTAGTTACAAGACTGTGTGCTTTGGTAAGCAGTCATACAGAGCAATTGGATAACCAGTCAGGTGACTACACGTACACAGCAGAAAAATGTGAGTCAGTGATCTAAGCAGGGAAATATTTATGGTATATTAATAAACCTTGTTCTTTACCAGGCGTATATACATTTTTTAAAATCCTGCCAATAGGCTAGGCTGCACTTTTTAATTAATGCTTTATGCTTATTTATTATTTTAACTACTGTTGTGGTAGAATTAAATGACCTTTTGCCTTAATGGACAATCGATCCGGAAACCTTGATGTATCGTGTGGTGATGTTGCGCAATCCCCTGGAAATAACGTCACAGCAGTCGTTCTTAGCTGGGGTCCAGTATTCTGCCTCCTTCTACAATGGCCAGTGGTTTATTATACACCAAGACAAAAGGTGGTCTTACAATATATCCAATCAATGAGCATGTTATGCTATGAATCAATTGGTGGAACCAGCACACAGACACATGTCCATAGAAGAGGGGAGGGAAAGGTAGACTGCCCTAGGCAAACAAAAGACACCAGGACAAAAGGCACTTCCCCCGGTAATATACATATACACAGACACAGTGATCTTAGCATGGCTTGTACTGATCTTGTAAAAGTACACCTTTGTTCAGTGGTCCGTATTCCTCAATCCCAACCAGCGCCACACCCGACATGCTGCAGTCATGCCTGATGAACACAAATCGGATGGGAATCGGAAAAATCGGGCGACTGTGCAAAGGTCGGTCGTAAAGACGCTTATCCCGCATCGGTGGTGGCCATATGGCAAAATATAAGAAATTTCCATGTCACTACTTTTGAAGTCACCATGGCACTTTTTACACCTTTTGCACTTTTGGATATGGTGCAATAGCCTCCAGGTTATGTGCATGGATCCGAGGGCACAATTTATTGTAAGCTATTGGGCTGGAACTAGGGTTGCCACCTGGCCGGTATTTTACTGGCCTGGCTGTTAAAAATTATGGTTGATCTCAATGTAATTAATAGGGAAAAAAGATAAATATATAGGAAGGCCGGTATTTTTTTCCAGAAAAGGTGGCACCCTAGCTGGAACTGAAAGGACAAAGGCTCCCCCATAGCCCTGTTGTGAAGGTCCCTTGCCTCCTGTGGGCCTTTTGGCCAGCATGGTCAGGGATAAAGGGGCTCCCCCTATCTTCGGAAAAGGGGAGTCCAAAGATGCTGGATAATTTTTTGTGCCTTTTGGCCATGTGACCCAGAGTTTGGACTCTGCCATGCATCCTTCTGCCTTTGTGTTTCCACTGGGTAAGCACTGCTTGGGCTTCAATAAAAAAACAGGATACAAGACATTGGCTGTAGGTGCCCTTTTATTGTCACTTATGCAGCTTTCAATACAAACACACATGAATATGACCAGTTGTATAAATGTGTCACACACAGGGGCACTGCACCAATGAGGCAAGTTGAGAAAATTGCCTCAGGCGGCAGTGTCCCACTAGTTACCAGGGGTTACAAAAAGCTGCTCCGGGTAATTTTAAGAGTTGGATTTCCAGTTTTTAAACCGGAAACGTGGCTCTTCTAGTGCAGAGAGCACAATTGCACTCTCTGCACTAGCAATGTACCCCCACCAGACCCCCTCCAGCAATAAAAAGCTGAGCAAGGGGGGAGGCAGCAGGAAATCCGTCTCATGACAGCAGAGAGCTCAGGATCACCCCTGGTCACAGGCAGTGCATGAGTCTTGTAAATACCCTTCAGTGGCAATCCTTCATATATAATGAATGCCCCATCATTGCAAGCAAAACTGCAAATGCTCCAGATACTGCTGGTCCATAGACCCCAGCACTGACATGCCCAAGGTTCCAGCATAAGGAAAAGTTGCAGCAGGAAATGGCAAATGTAACTGACTCTTTGGTTGCTTTCACAAACACAAACTATACACATCTGTCAGGTAGATCAGCCCAAAGTCAGAACAAGCTATGTATCTATCCCATTTGTAAAAGCACCAATGAAAGAAAAGATTCTTTTCATGTGAGCCAGTTAAAACACAGGCAACTTTTTTTAACTCCCCGCAGCTCTTGGTGGAGAATCGAATAGTTATAGTTCTACAAGATCTGAATGGTTCCTATGCCTGTTCCAGACCAGTAAGTCACGAAAGATATGGAAGGGAGGTTAAGGGTTAGTTGGTAAAGACGGTAGAAATGAGCTGTTACTGTGAGAGACAATGCGCAAACAAAAAACAATTGGGCAATAACAGAGTAAAAACACTGACCTGTCGCCGGCACCGGAGCTCAGAGACTTCACTGTACCGGGGGCGTGTCCAATACGAGTCATGTGGCAGGAAGACAGGGATATGGGCTGGGGAGGAAGAAGAGGAACATCTTGATATCAATGGATTCCTCTGTGTGGTACTGGATATTAAGCTCCCTCCTCCTCTCTGAGACTTGGGGGCGCAATGTGCTGCTTATCATCGGTAAGGGACCCATTTACCGGCTCATTGCATTGTAGCCTGCCCTTATGCCTGTGGGACTGTGTAACTACTTTTCAGTGCTGCGCATGTGCTCTTTGAGGGGTGACAATGTCGTTGAGCACCCACTTCCAGCATCTTCTCATCAGAGAGTATGGGATCCTGCTGCAGTAGTTTCCGCTTTGCCTGTGAGCTAAGTCTTTCTTCTAAGCATTCTGGGAGTTGTAGTGCAGCTGCATTTATACAACTACACACCATGCACATTCATTTTCAGATGTTGCCAAATAATCTCCAGCAGGGGATGCAGGGATATCTAGTTAAGCAACAGCTGGTTGCAGTGGTTGTATACATGTGACTCTACAGTGTCATCTCACTACAGCTACACTATTGCTACACTACATCTGAATGATATGTGCAACTGAGCGCTCTTGGTATGTGTGGGTTTATATCAGCACTACCAGATTTGTGTTTTTATCTAAAACATTTTTTCCCCCCTCTGAAGCAAATTGGAGAGGCTTCAAATGTTTTTTTTTGCCTTCCTTTCTGGACCCCACAGCAAATTCAAGTGCCCCCAACATATCCAGAGGTTGTCCTTTTTTACCAATATATATGTGAAATTGCTAATTAATTAGGGTCTCATGGGGGCTCCCTGTACTTTCTGGACCCCCGCAGGTTCTGCTTCTTCTGTAGTTACGCCCCTGTATATATAGTGAATAAAGTACCCCCTCTTGTAAAATATAGGGATTTTATAAGTTACCGAGGAGTTTCATGACCATATAAAAACACGAGGTCCTGGAACTCCGAGGTAACTTCTAATATCCTCATATTTTGCAACTGGGGGTACTTTATTTATTATAACACAAGTTTCAGTGAGTCATGTGACAGAAATGACATCAGAACTCAATGTTTATAACTGATGACATCAGAACGCGCCGTATATAAGGATATACTTTACAAGATATTCATGGCTTTTGTGTATTATATAGATATAATAGACAAGAGCCATGAATATCTTGTAAATTATATCCTCATAAACGGTGAGTTCTGATGTCATTTCTGTCACATGACTCACTGAAACTAGTGTATTATAATACATAAAGTACCCCCAGTTGCAAAATATGAGGATATTAGAAGTTACCTCGGAGTTTCATGACCTGTATAAAAATAATCGGCCTTTGGCCTCGTGTTTTTATATGGTCATGAAACTCCTCGGTAACTTATAATATCCTTATATTTTTACAAGAGGGGGTACTTTATTCACTATATAAAAGGTTGAACTTGATGAATGTGTGTGTGTTTTCACACAATGACAGCGAAACTATACCTGTGTATGAGCTGTATGTGCTTGAGTGGTGCTGTGCATAGTTCAGGCTTCTGCTTATGATGAGGCTACGATAAGCATAAGCCTTATTTTGGACCCATGCAAACTAACTCATATGCTCTATTACAGGAGATGATGCAGGATTTGAGAGTGACGTTTATAACAATACAGCTATTCGTACACCTAACCTTCAGGATCTTGCCAAGAGGAGTCTCATCTTCAAAAACGCATTTACCTCTGTCAGTAGCTGCTCTCCAAGCAGGGCTGCTATCCTGACTGGCTTGCCTCAGGTAAGGGCCTTGATAAGCAATGAGTGGTAGGGTTCTACTGACAGACTGAGCTACTGCCAGAAGCTGCTGGTTCACCTTTAAGTTGATTTCTTTATGGCTAATTCTAAGCAACTTTTCAATTGGCCTTCATTATTTCTGTTTTTTTATAGTTTTAAATTTATTTGCCTTTTTCTTCTGATGCTTTCCAGTTTTTAAATGGGGTCACTGACCCCATCTTAAAATAAATGTTCTGTAAGACTACAAATGTATTGCTATTACTACCTTTTCTTTTCGAACTCATCTTTCTATTCAGGCCTTCTCTTATTCATATTCCAGTCTTTTATTCAAAATAATGCATGGTTGGTAGGGTAATTTGGTCCTAGCAACCAGATCGCTGAAACTGCAGACTGGAGAGCTGCTGAATAAAGAGTAAGTAACTCAAGAAACACAAATGAAAAATGAAAAACAAATTGTAACAGAATATCACACTCTAAATAATATTAAATGTTAATTTAAAGGTGAACAACCCCTTTAAGGCAAAGATGAAGCACTGGCACCAGTTATGGGCGAGTCTGACCCATTGCCAAAAATTTGCGTGACTGCAAAAATTTGATGTCTATGGGTGACATTTTCTATGGCGTCTTTTTTGAAACTTGGCAAAAGAATTCACTCTTCACTTACTGGCACCATAAAAGTCTTCTGTCAGTGCTGTTGGTACATATAGTTTTGTAACTTGTTTTTGTAACTTATCTCTGTTTAATATCGGTATGTTTGAAGCAGGAGTTAGTTAAGGGTGTATGGTGTATATGTGGTTGCCACCCGAATACAAACATAAATTATGCCTGGTATCAGTGTTATTAATCTGGAAGAAATGTAACTGATGTAGTAAGTATTGTTGTTTTTTTTAAAAGGAGCCATCTCTTGGGCTTATGGACTAATACACTGCTATGGTGCCCTTAAATAATCAAGGAAAAAATGTCAATAGTGGAATATAGGCCATAACTACAGCAACCAGCCAATGAGTCTTCCTAAGGGGCCTGCAGTCAAGTGTAAAGTCTAGATGGGCACATTAAAAAAAAAAAAATCTATATATATATATATAAATGTGTGTGTATATATATATATATATATATATATATATATATATATATATATATATATATATATATATATATATATATATATATATATATATATATATAATATTCAACTTCTTCATATAGCTTTACCCGGTCACAGAGGTGCAACAGGTTACTTCACAAGCAGAGAGATACATGTAGCTATGAAATGCTGCAGCTTCTTGCCTGGTCACTAAGGAGTTAATATGTCCAGACTATAATTTCACAGTTTCTGGTCTCCTGTTTGTGTTTCCTCTTTGCTTCTAAAAATATAGCAATCGTGTGGCAGAGCTATGTCTTTCATCAAGGAAAAGCTAAAACTTACAGCTATGCTACAGTTCTCTCAGTTCTAGACAACATTATGTGGACTTGACATAGTTTGCTGTCAATTTCACCTATATAAAAGATTGATATAGGTCATATAGTTGTGTGGGAAAGTGATTTGTTTGATCACTGATAATTAGCCAAAGGGTGCATATGTTCCTCTTTTCACAGGAAGTGGTTAGAATATCAGATTACTGGATTGTTATATGCTGTAAGCATTATTTGCATTTTCATTTTATTAGTGGGTATGATAATTGCCATTGGCAGAAATATTCCAGTATTTATTTAGGGCTGCCTTCAGTAATCATAGGTACCCATAAATTGGCAGGGCCGATCCTGTCCCCTTT